>NC_056464.1:18129383-18429383 GCF_008729295.1 Plectropomus leopardus | reverse complement strand
AATCTCCTCACCATATCTCCGTCCCCTCCCCCTGCAGGACCCCATCAAACCACAGGCCAGCGGGGGCATATTTGGGCTCAATGCATTATCAGTCTGTGTTGCTCTGTTGTGTGGCATTGACATCGTCAGCACTGTTCTGAAAAGTTGACTTTTGACCAGAAGCGCTGGGAGCAGCCGCACAAAAAAAGCGGGAGCACGCTGAAAAAAAGACGTTGGGTGTGTCACTTTTCACCAGGTGGTTGCATGCAGCCGCATACACCTGCTCCTCATGGGAATAAATGAAAAAAGACGTCAACCCTCAGAAAATACACTGTATGTGGATACAGGCACCAAGAGGTGAGGTCTCAGAGAGCTTCTACCATTTTTTGTACAAAGTTCAGTCTTTCAACTTACTAATTCAGCTGGTTTTTATTTAGTTATGGCACTAATTACTTAGAAATAAGAAATTGCAAACAGTCCCACTCTCCCCCCCCTTATTACTTCTTCCCTGCTGGTCATTAGTGTGTTTTGGCTGCTCTTGTGAGAGGTGAATACTGTACATTGAAGACACACCTGAGGACGTGTGGACTGGGTCACAGTGTCCAGCATCCGCTCCACAATGACATCATGCCAGATCAGTGCCAATCCTCCATGATACTGGACAGCAGCAGGGATCAGCCATCTGTACAGAGCATACAGGAGAGCTGCTCCACCGGTGAAACTGTAAAGAAGAGTCAGCCACATCCTGCAACTAAGACAGACAACATTAATTCAGCCTGGTTATATGAAGAAAGGCTGTGATTAATGAACCACAGACACAAAGAGCAATAACAACACATCTGCATGAGATAAATGAAAGCTCTCATATCTCCTCTCACTCTGCCTCTCCCTTTATGCTCGGATAATGAGATGGGTGTTTACTATGCAGTGTATAATACTGCCACTGCTCCTGTTTTCATTATCAGCTGCTGCTGCTGGGCCCGAGCCGCACACCCACACACATCTCAATGTGGTGATATCACTGTAGGATATCATTTAATATCAACTGCAATAAGAGCTGGTAAACACACAGCACAGCCCTTTGTGTGCAGCTTTCTCCCCCGCAGAAGCAATTAGTGTGTTCAGATATCTCAACCACAGATGAATTGTGAAGAACAGAGCCAAAAGGAGGCGAAAAGCACGGTCAGAATCCTAAACAAGGGCTCCTTCTGTGGGAAAGTGGTGAAGAGCACGGCTGGAAACGGCATTACCTTGCACTAACAATGCAACTGTGAAAGACCAGTGCTGGTTGAGTTAATTCATTTTGATTTGGAGTTTGAGTTGCATGGCAACTGGCTGGAGGTTAAGATCTCTGTTACAAAAGGCAGAGCACTGAGACTTTAACCTTTACTATGGCTTCATTTAAACGTACACACAACCAGGAGATTCAGAGACAGAAAAGCAGACTAGTCTTGGCATGGCT
This sequence comes from Plectropomus leopardus, assembly GCF_008729295.1. Lineage (NCBI taxonomy): Eukaryota > Metazoa > Chordata > Actinopteri > Perciformes > Serranidae > Plectropomus > Plectropomus leopardus. The sequence goes on along the minus strand of NC_056464.1, from coordinate 18,427,942 downwards.
TGAGAAACGCACTCTTTTAACATCATTGTGTAGAAAGACAACTGCACAACACTGTCAAAAGCTGTGTATGCTGTCCAACGTAATTCAATGTTTACCAAAATCACGTCAACAAAAGTTTTCAAACAAAAGAGCAAAAAGGAGAACAAGAATATAAAGGTGATGAACATATCTCAGGCTTGTTTATTACTAAAACTATAATACATTATTTGTTATGAAGTTTGCATGACTGAGGAGTATCAGCAGCAGTTTCACACTAAATCCAGTCTCCCCAATTTCACAATACTAGGAGAACACACTCAACTCAGTCAAATAGAGGAATTAAAACCAGAGTGAGCCATGGTCTCCCTTGAGCAACACAGGAACAAACACTTGTTAAGCAAAAAACAAACACTTCATGCATTCTTAAAGGGTCTCTCATTAAAACCTAACAGAAAATGAGACTTACGTGTGTGGGCAGGCGGCGCTCCCCGTCCTCTTCTCACCTCCTCTCAGATCTGTGAGTTTTCTAGCAGGCGGACATATGCCTGCGTTTATGTGAGACTAACTCCTCCTTCCTCTCCTTTCCATCCCCCTCTCTGTGCTCTGCTGAATGTGAGCATGCAAAGAATGCACAACAGGCTAAATCTCAACGGCCACATGTTCACTCACACACACACACACACACACACGTACCCACACATGCAGGCACATGCAAAAAAAGAGGGGGTGATTCTTGCTTGGCATTTAAAGAAATAGTTACAAAAAAATTGTTTATCAATGACTCATCCTGTGTTACCTTGAATTTGTCAAGAAAACTTCTTGGACGCCTCCAAAGTGAACGAAGAATCCAAAAACATAAAATTCAACATAAATTCAAATGAATGGATCTGCCTTTGACAACAACAAACTTTATAAAAACCTCAAGTTTCACACAACTTGCACAGTATAATCCAAGTCTCATTTATCAGCTTGTATGCTCAGTATTTCCCAAACACATGCATCATCACTAAAACCTTAAAGCACTTCTGCATAAACAGTCTTTTTTGAAAAAGCATACTTGGGAAAGAGTTTGTGTTTAAACATTGCTCAATGTTTTTGGGAAGTACTGAGCATACGTCAGGATGAATGAGACTTGGATTATACTGCATGAGTTGCGTTAGAGTTTGTAAACTGAGGTTTTGATGTAATCTTGCTGTTAAACGCCATTTACTCCACATTATCTAGAATTTTATCTTTTTTTGGAAAATGCGAGAAAAACAATGTTTTCGTCACAAATTCATCGGAACTTGCAGTGAGCAACTGATATACAAATGATCATTTTTCCAGTTATGTATTCATTTAATAATTTTCTTCAGGGTTCACTTTTCAGTGCAGCCACTCCTATTCATTAAATCTACATGTTTAAACATATTTTTTCTATATATCTCATTTTCAGTATGATTACATTTTCATCCTTTCCTCCAAAAGCATTTAAAAAGAGGTTACCATCACAGACTGAGGTTTGTTTCTGATAACATATAAACTGCCTTGTTCTGTCGTGAGTCATTAGTGTACTCCTTAAAGCTGACATTTCTGAGACGAAGTGCTGTCTGAATAAATCTATTTTATTCCAAGAACAGGGTTACCACAAGCTTTTCTCTACTTAAAGAAACATTTATCAAAGGTTAGGTTTTGATTTACTGTGTATTCATACGGTGTTACAAAAATTGGATAATTTCTGACTGGGAAGGATTTTGTGAATGCCCCCTTAAAATTGGAAAAGAGCTTGTAAAGTCGAAGAAAATTTTTGCTACATGAGTACAACATGGCGGGCGACAGTAAATGTTTTTGTTGGTATGGTAATAAACATATTAATTCACATACTGCATGCCAAAGTTTGCCCACATGTAATTCGTAATATTGTACTATTAGTTGCTGTCCACATAGAGTGAACTGGATTAGTAAGAGAAGTTATTAGCATTAGTCAAGTAAAGCAATATTTTAGTAGTTTTAGGGGATCAACTGGTGCAGAAACGAGTCTGGGCCAAATCACTTTGTAATGTAAAGCCTCAAACTGTTATCAACTTGTGGTTTAAGTGCTGTGAACAGTAAAATACAACACATCTTCTTTGAAGTGTCAATGTAATTTCCACATTACGACTTAAAGCTCATGAACACACACAAGTCAGAAGAACAACTTCCAAACTCAGAAATGGGACCATCAAAGAGCACGTGAATGCAATCTTTTGTCGGTTTATTAAAATTCAATCACGTAGCAAGGCAGTTTTCCAGTGAGACAAAACTTTTTTTGGTCATTGCTACGCCTGAATTAAATGTGACTATCATTAAAATATTAAAAGACCAAACAATCCAACCTGGAAAAGGCTCGTCCTCAGACTGTGCTCATGATGCCAGCACCAGACGACTGCTGTGTATCCCACAGCTGTCTGAGTCCCATGTCACACGCAATGCGTGTGAGCCTGCTCCCGAGAGCTCGTCCACTGGGCTCTGAACCAGACAGAACTGGTCTGTCTAGGAGGCGATCCAAGGGTGTTTCAGACACTGAGCAGCTGTGGCTCTTTTCTGCGGCAGCAGCTCCAACATGGTCAGGAGGAACGAGCTGAAGTTGTCTGCTTCGTCATGTGGCCACTCGTATTTATCCAGCAGGATCTCAAACAAGCTCCACGGCTTCAGCTTGGTGATGCGTCGCAGTTGTCCTGCACAACGCAAGAAGTAGACTGATTCACTGCTTATATCTACTTTTAATAACTGTTTTGAATAACTTTTTGATTTATCCCACCCTTCATGAAACAACACACAAAATCCTTTTTCAGCATAACAAATTTGAGTCAGGCTAAAAGTTGCTGACTATTGTGTCCAAATCAAAATATCAGATATGGGTAACTTAGCCATATAATAAGCATTTATAAAGTGTTAGTCTTCAATAATTTAATTATTTAATTTAGTTTATTTTACCTTTACGGTTGAAGTATCGTTTGGAGTTCCTCCCTGACAAGGCGAACTGGCATGGGATTGATCCCAGCAGCTCGATGATGTGGGCAATGTGATCTGAAAGAACACGGAGAACTTTGTTTTACATGCACATTTAGTTTAATCAAGGACAAAAGAGACATTTGAACAACACAAACCTTCCTCCCGGGAGAATGTGGCTCCTGACTGGGGGTCAAACAGGTAGTCCCCTGTGGCCAGCTCAAAAGCCTACAACATACATAAAGGAATAAACAAAAAACATCTAGGAATTAAAAAAAATACATATCTATGCAGGTGCTTGACTCACCATGCAGGCGGTGCTCCAGATGTCAGCCGGGGTGTCGTAGTCAGCGCCGATCAGAACCTCCACAGAGCGATACTGACACGTCTGGATGTCCTCAGTGAAGTGTTTGTGCTGACGACCAGACAGATAAGATTTTAATGATCCCCTAATTAATAAGGTTCCCCATCCACTAAGTAATGACCTGCATCGATGACTAAAAACAAAACTCCACACTTCCTTATTTCTTTAGCTCTGTTGAAAAAATAACTATAATTTAATTTTCTACATTGAATGACATACTTTTATGCTTAACTAGATTATCTTGACTATTATACTTATGTTGGTATACAATTTTATTTCAATAATTGTTACCTGAAGTTGTAAAACCTTACTGAAATTCGACTTTGAAGACTACAAATCTAAGCTAATTAAACATATTTCTAACAACAACACAGAGTCTACAGCCGTGATATGGCTTTGTGAGGCAGTACCAAGCGTCAGCCTTTGGGGCTTAAAAAGGAAGCCAATGCAGAAGTGCCAAAAACTGCATTTCCTCAAATGGCCTCTTGAAGCTGGCTCCAGAGTGAGTCAATCCTCATGTTAAAATGCCCAATTTTACAGCAGAAATAAACATGTTTACAGCCTGGTACAAAATTGGTTTTGGTCTCTATAGCTAATTTCAACATTCATGCACAGTTCGTGTACAGGGGGTGAATTTGTATATAGCACACCTGTTTAAATTTTATTAGAGCTTAAAGTTAAACATATTTAAGGGTGGGGCACTTGAGTGACAGGCTGTAAATGGACCTGCACTTGTATAGTTCTTTTAGAGTAATTTTGATCACTCAAAGCATTTTCACTCTACTAGACACGTTCACCCCTTCACTCACTCACTCACTCTCTCTCTCTCACACACACACACACACACACACACACACACAATTTGGGGTTCAGTATTTTGCCCCATGTTGACTGGAGGAGTTGGGGATCAAACTACCAACCTTCCGATTAGAGGACGACCTGCGCTATCTTTAAACCAGATGCTTATAGTGAGAATACTAATATGATCCTAAACTGGTTTAATGTTAACCATGTACACCATCTTTAGCATGCTATCATTAAAACAATGTCAGTTTTGCAGGTATTTGGTCATAAACCAAAGCAGTCAATTAAATAGAACTTAATTCCAATTTTGTCCAGATGATGGCATTAGATGAACAGTCGGGGGATCATCAAAGTTACTAAAATTCATCCCGAGGGGGACATGAATGTATGAACCAAATTTCATAGCAACTGTCCAATTGTTGTTAAAATACATCACTAAAAACCTCCAGTGCAAACTTCCTGGCAGTAAAGGAAAAGTCTGGGAATCCCCAAAGTTGATATGATTCATCTTCTGGGGACCATAAAATGTTTTACACAATTACATGGCAATCCATCCAAAAGTTGTCATATATTTTCATTTGGACCAAAGTGTTGAACACTGCTGTTCCTTAAGTCATGCCACTGGCTAGCATGTCTAAAAATGTTTTTAAAAAGAAAACTGTCATCAGAGAAAATAACATGACCAGGGTCTATTTCTCTCACTCTGCCAAATGAAATAAGAAGAATAAGCACCACCAGCAGGGTGGTTCTGAAATGCACAACACAATGCTGTATGTCTCTCTGAAGCCACATCACCAGCCCACTCAGTCTTGTCTCACTGGAAACATATGGCAGCTGTGTTTTTCACTGGAGGGTAAACACGGCTGCTGTGCTCTACAGAAAGCACCTGTTGCATTTGGTTATGTAAAAGCAACACTTGAGAAGTGTTTTATAGATAAGGCAGGTGGCTGTCATGCTGTCTGCCTCTCTGTTCCTCCTTTCAGCCACATTCCCACTTCCCCAGCCGGCAACATTGCTGCTCTCCATCCATCCACCAGTTGCTCTCAGACTCTCATCCCACTCAACTGACTTTCGCTACCACCTGCTCACTTTCCATTTCTTCTCATCAGCTCTGCAGTATATTTACAATCCCATTTCCACTCAAACCCTGCCAGATCTTCAATGTTGCTTTTTTATGGCTTGATTTTCAGCCACCTGCACCTGCATCCTGACATGTTTAGTCCATTCTGTTACAGTTTTCCAGTTGAGCTATCTACCAAACTGATCTGATACTAAAGGTGGAGGTATAAAAACTGCAGTCCGCTGATCATTCAGAGACAGAATCGTCACTTTTGTTTAATGCACAAACTTAACACCTGCCATCTTTAAATATTCCATCAACTGCAGCAGAGACTTTAAACGCTCCAGTCTGTCTTTCATTGTTCTAAAAATGTAAACAATCAACAAGGTGCAGACATTTCTCTGCATCATCAATTAAGTAGAAATGCACTGAGAACTTGATGGAGCAGTGAAGCCACTATAACCATCCTTAGACAACCTCGCCTACTTTAAAGAGTTCAGTCTGCGGTTAAAATGCAAAACAGGTCTCAGGTTTAAGTACATGTCTGTACAAGTTGTAGACAGGTTCCAAGGCTATAATACCGAAAGTGTTTGGTGGAAATGTGGCTTATCTGTACCTATCCCTGAACCCTTAAATGTTCTTTAAGCCACACCTGTTTCTGAACCCTCATCTGTGTCTGTCTGTCTGCACCTTTTTCCTGCCTAATCTCCATCCACCCCTGGATTCTTAGTAACTTCTGTTTGGACTAGCTACACACCAGTAAGCTTCTGTATCTTTATTTTTTCTAATAAATCATTGAAGTGTTCCTGTCTGCCTGGATTGCACTCAGCCGCCTGACAGTGGACAGTCATAAAACACATCACAATTTAAAACTAATCTCCAGGATAGACCCGCACCTGACTCATTTCTCCACTTAACAGACTTACTTAACAAAATTCATTTTCTGCCAATTATTCATCAAATATTTATTTGGTTTAGTGCATGACATATTTTGATAAATCTGAAAATAATCATAGTTTATTTTTCATAGTCTTTTTTTTCAAAAACAGTTTTTGCATGTTAAGTATAAAACCAATATAACCCTAAAGTCTGATTAAGGATTCAGGTATCCCTTGCAGTCTTAGCCAGTTATTATGATTCTCACAATGTGTATTTTGATACATAAATGTAAATCCAGACACAGAAGTGCTCTATTATCAAAATAAATTATGGATATTTTTAAAGCCACGAAGAAGGCAGGGCACCTTCTTAAGTCTTAAAATTGTACTGTGAAATTGTAATTTTGTATATTTTTTAGGTTTAGATTGCTGGTAAAATAATCACTCACCACCCAGCAGGCATTGCCCAGGTCAGCAATCTTGATGAGGATTTTATCAGCATTCTGCGGCTTTAGGAGGTCCAGAAGTACATCTGAGTCACTGATGACTAAAAACAAAAGAAAAGAATGTGATAGCTGAGCAGATCAGGGTACACTTTGTACTGATGATGCTGAGTAATCTTCATGGTAACACACTGTGTAAATATGCTCATGTAAACATATACACGAGACTGACCACGAGGGGAGGATGGTGAAGGAGGAGGCAGCTCTTTGTCTGCAGTCTGATGTAATAATAATGATCTAGAGCCAGACACAGAAGCATCTGAGTTGAGGTCTGGACACGAGCAGATGAAGTCTTTGCGGCTGTGTGGACTTAAGTCCAGTCCGTCTTCCAACAGCATCGTCTGCCTCCTCAAAGTGAGGTGAGGACCTGTGAGTTTAGAGAGACAGGTGGAGCTACGGGTGCTCGTAGGAGCAGTGACATCAGAGAATGACACGTGAAGTTTGTCTTTTCGATTGTGGTCCGATGAACTCTCCTTTCCTCGTCGACTCCTGTCTTTTCTTGTCAGTCGCTTAATGGGGCTCCCGGAGACCTTGCTGGACTGTAGGGGCGGGATCAGTTGAGGGGAAACAATCAGAGGGGAGCATTGAATACAAACCAGTAAAGCAAATATTGCAAATTAAAGCCACTAGATGTAGGATTTTGACAATTCTGTTTCCTAGAAATTGCGTTTTAGTCTTACTAAATTGTTTTTATAATTACGTTGTGGTCACATATAAAATATAGAAGAAATATTGTGATTTTTATTTAATTTTAATTAAAAGAAACTGATAATAAAGTGCATATAAAATAGTAATAATACTGCATATCTTCAATAAACAAAAAACAAAAAAAACCCCAAAAGAAATAAACTAGTAGTCAATATTTTGTTGATATGATCAGCATCAATGTTTTTATGACTTGCCAGATATGTTAATCAGCAACTTTCCTCATTATATAAATAGAAAGCTGGCCATTATGTTTGCCTCAAACATATTGGCTTTATCAAATTAAATGCATATAAACATAATTTCTAGGACACAGGGCTGGATTTAAAAATATCTGACTTCAGTGCCCCCTAATGGTAGCATGAAAAAACACTCAACACATCATTCACATATTTAATATTGCATATGCTGCGACTTCTTATCAACCACTTTTACCCACATATCTGCATCTGTATGCACATAGTCTGCAGTTAGCACAAGCCTACAGAGTTTTACATGAATTCCATGAATGAGTACCTCAACAATAAAATATGAAACTGTTACTCTATATGCTGTAAAACTATAAGTTGCTAACAACAAGCTATTTTAAAACCACAACAGCAGATGTTGGAAGGACATCAAAATTTGCAGTTGTGTCGTGTTATAGAAGCTGACAACAAACACCTCTCTCAACACCCCTCGCGTGGCTTTGAGCTGCAGGAGCCTGTTAGTGACACAACAATATTAAAAGAGCAAGCATCAACTTGGAGCAGAAATTTAAGACACCTGTCAACATGCAACATATCATCAGGGACTGTTTCAGTATTTCTATCTTTGGGTTCTAAATGTGAGAGTTATAGACATGTGTTTAATATGAGATATAAGAGCTGTGCAGTACAAATACAATTATTTCTAGTTTTCTACTCTGGTAATCTGTTCTTCACTTGTCTTGACTGCAGTGCAAAAAAATTTAAAGTTGAGATACAATCTGCACAATATTGTTGAGGGATTTCCACTGTCTCTTTAGGGTCAAATGTGATAGCAAGAAAAGAACAGCAGAATGAGTTTAAGGGACACTATGTCACCCAAATACCTAAAGAGCAAATACAAAGAGTGCAAAGAGCTCACTGTATTTACAGATCTCAATTTGACTCTAAATATAAAAATATGACTTTATGACATTTTTTTGACAGATTAAAAATGTTTTTACTCAGATTATTTGTCAAAATTAGTTGTGTTGCTTACATGCTGTAATACTATAAACTGCTGTAATATATCATAAATATGTGTAAATTAAGAAATAGAATCACCTCCCTCTTGAGCATCATAATCATGTTTATATCAATCATATTTGACAGAAATCACACTGCAGTGTGCTCGTGTAGGACAGCAGTTGGACAAAATTAGTTGGTAAATGTCCGATGCCCTGCCTTTTTATGATTTCACACATCCAATAGTGAGTTTTAAGCTGCAGATGTGGTCATGATGCAGTTAAGAAGCTCAAGTGCAAAAACAAAACACAACATCCACCTTACCCACTCCCCAAGAGTGTGGAAAACCCCAGTCAGCTTCCCCAACAAGCTGGACAAACTCTTCAGAGGTCATAACACAAATGAACAGGTGGTAATGTAATTATGACAAAACATGGCCATCTTAATAAACTGAATGAAATAATAATGAGAAGAGGAACATTTCAGGTTGCACACCTGTTTTTCTCTGGAGCTTCTGTTCACTGGCAGGAAGTGAAAACATCAGCAGGGAAGAGAGGCACAGGATGTGAAAATCAGTGAAAAAGAAAAAATGCCCGTTTTTTTTCTTGCATTCAGTCAAGACCACCTCCAGCAGCCTGGTTCTCGCAGATGTCTGGGACACATATTTCTTTGTAATTGAAGCAACTCATGCAGCATCACTGACCTGTGGAGCTGGTGAAAGCAGAGGATACTGGCAGCTGCCACAGCTTGGTGTTGGCCGCCAGATTCTGAATATAAACCTCATCCACTCGCAGGAGGATGTTTTCTGGCTTGATGTCTGTGTGGATAATCTTGCATTTAGTGTGCAAGTAATCTAAACCCTGCAGAACCTGTGATAAGGAGTGGAAATACAGTCACTGTCACTGCACCCCACGTCAACGCGGAGCAAAAATAGAAGATAATCTGCTCAAAAAAGAGCTCAGTCAGTGGTGAAAGACAGAGAGGGTGATTTAAGGTGGTATAAAGGGTTGCACAGCACCTGTCTGAGGATGCTCTTAACGCAGGGCAGGGGGAGGCCAGTGTAGTTGGATTTGATGATCCACCTCAGCAGCTGGTGGCCCAGAACCTCCAGAACCATGCACACATCTGGGGAGCGGTTGAGGACCTTGTCTCATACTGCACAGCCCGGGTCTTTAGAGTTTATTCAGTATTTTAAGAGGGTGAAAAACACACTGACACAATCTTTCAAGTTCTGCCACTATGATTTGAAGATGTTGTCATAGTGCCATCTATACGCACACTTGTAAACAGTAGAATTTAAGAACAATACTTGATAGAAAACCTGCAAGTTACAGACATACAATATGCTTCTGTAAAGGATACGCTCTCCATTCACTGCAGTGATCCTGAAGTCATCAATGAGGTGCACGATTGTCTCACGTTTTGGATCTTTGGGGTCACTGTCCCTGACCTGATGGTCATATAGTGATCATATTACAATATTAACAGACACTGTATTAAAAATGATTAAAGACAATCATACTCAGATCAGATCAATTCCTATCATCTGTCACTGCTATCACATGGTGTGAGATGCTGATGGTGTCATACTGGTGTTTATATAAAATTGACAAAATCTTTGCAGATAGGCTGAGCAATCACTGTTAATATTACTAAGACTGAGACCTGCTATGGCATTCAGTCTCACATATTAGTGAATCTCTCTAGGGAAATTATTTCAACAAACTGTAGGTCCAAAATGCTGTGCAAACTAGAAAATCACAAGTGTGTTTGTCTTTTCATTTAAAGCGACATTAGGTAACTTTTTCCACAAATAATACAAAAAGTAATATCTTTTAACTCGCACTTTATCCTGTCAGTAGTGCACCAGAGAGATAATTGTAAAAAAAAATAAAAAATAAAAAAATCTGTTCCCTCTGGCTCCTCCTTGTGCTCCTTGTGGCCTTTGGAAGCACCCACCGTGCCTGTTGAAAATAACCAATCAAAGCCAGGAGCAGTCGCTGTCAATCACTGTTTGCACACATGCTGTTTTAACAACAGCAGCAAACACAGCAAAGACAAGTAAACAGAAGAAGGCTGAGGAAAAGCTTGCTTTCGCTTTCACAGAAAAAGACAGACTGTCTTCTGGAGGACGAGGAGAAGCCAGAGGAGCGTGATTTTTTTCACAGATTATCCGCCTCATGTACTACAGTCAAAATAACTTGTTATATTTGCTGACAAAGTTACCTACTGTTGCTTTAATGCAGTAATGTTCTTCGAATTTGCAAAGGATTATGGACATGCAGTTCATTTCGCGATGTCTCTGTCATTATGTCCTGCTGCTCCAAAACCACCACAGTGGAGTCAGAGTTTTCTTTGTGCTGACCAGAAACTCACAAACAGGAATAACACTCTGGGCAGATCTACTACTTGTGTATTCTAAGAATACTCTAAAATCACTAAAAACTACTGCGCATTCATCTCAAACAAAAGCAATGTGGTCACACTGACACATTTCAGAAGTTTGATCTCATCCAGTGCCGTCTCTGTGAATGTCTGAGCACTCTTCACCACCTTCAGAGCCACAAAACGCCCCTTCCTGCATGCAAACAATCATGGCAGTTAGCTACTATTATGTTTATATCATATTAGATTATCGCTACATGATGTTATTATGTTATTCAGGAAAGGGCAAAAGGCCAAACCTGTACTTACACCATATCCCAGCAGAGCCATACAGTGGAAAAGTGACCCCATCCCAACTTTTTAACCACTTGGTACCGGTCAACGAAAATCTCTCCAATCTCCACGGGGTAGTAACCACCTGCAACACAACCAAATGCCTGCATCAAAGAAAACATTGAAACGCATGGAAGTTTGTTTTTAGAGGTTTGCATGACCATGCCGTGACATTAAAGGCATTTTAATTGTTTAAAGAGACTGCCTTGGAGTTTTTCTTGTTTTCCTTATCTCAACCAGTGTGTTGGAGTTTGGTGTTCGGTGCTGCCTACCGATGCCATAGTCTGCAGGATTCTCCTGCTGCTCGTCGTAAGATCCGACAGGCGCAGGTGACTGAGGATGTGTCTGTGCAGCTGGCGGGCAGTGGGCAGGTTTGCTGGGTGTGGGGTCAGGTTCAGGACTCCCTGCTGCGTCTGGGGAGGGGTGAGGGCTGGCTGTGACGGGCGGATTGGAGGAGCTGGTTGAAAGAAGGGCTGATATAGCAGCAGCATACGAAGACGACATGTTCGACCAGAGCCTGAAGAGTTGGAGCACAGCTGAAGATGGGCCCAGATGACAGCAGCACTCAGGAAGAAAGCTGCAACAAAAATGCATTTGCATACTTGGATGGAGTTCTTCAGTCGTGCAAACATCTCTGAAATGCGAGTTTGCCAGCTGTTTGTCTCTGACAGATAGTCTGTGCTTTTAGTTACTGATTGCAGAGGGTTGTGTGCAATGACATTTTCAAAGGGGCAGCAAATGTGTGTGTTTATTTTTAGCTAGATGAATGGCATGTCAACGTAAATAGCTCCTGACACTGGCCCAGCTGCAACTGACCTCTTTCTGATATTGCAATCGACTACTACAGTTGTAAACATGAACGGCTGGCAATTCAAATTAATTCATGGGTTTTCAAGGGAGATATCTTATAGCACTTTACAAACAAAACTATTCGTTTTTACCGGGCAACACTGCAGGGAAAGTCCTGTTAGTTACTGAACTGAGAAGCCAAGAACGGATGTTGTTTTTAATGCAGTCATCTCGGGGGCACAGGTTAATTACGATTAAAGATTCATGACTACGTTAAGTTATCCCAGGAAAGCTTTTTTTGTTAATCTCAAGATAAGAAGATGCTAAGCCCAACAACACAAGAAAACAAGGTTGTTTCTTTCCTTTTATAACTTATATTGTTTATCAGAGATCACGAGTATCTAGGCTGAAAAAGTTCAAGGAGTACCTTTTATTTATCAACGCATCAGACCACATTCCACTCAAAGTCTAACAGCTCAGTTATGAATCCTTCCCGAGAGTCATGACTTCGATATTTAAGGTTGAAATCGAGTGTAATCAAATGAAAAAGAGACTCAGTTTTGAGTTTTCCATAATGATCCCGTAATCTTAAGACACAAAGGTCGTTTTCGCTTTATAAATTATCTTGTTATCTCAAGAAATCGCCCTTTTATTTTTGGGGGGATTCAACATAAATTAACTCATTATCACAGGGAAATGACCTTTGTTATCTTAAATACATTAATTAACTCTTGATCTTAAAAATAATGGCTTTACAAAATCATTTCAAACATGGCTGTTCTCGGCTTTTGTAGTTAGATCAATGTTGGAAATTAGCACCAGCTACCAGTCAAATGCTGGTGAAATATGCATGTGGATAATACATTTTTTTCATTAACTAGCCAAAAAACAATGGCAATCCATTGAGTTTGTGATAGATTTTGGAACTGACCAGCCACAGAGGCAGGTGGATGAAAAAATGTTAATTTCAAACTCCGGTTAGACTTTCCGAGAGAGACGGAGGGAGAGAGACAGAGAAATCTTCCTTTTCACAGCTGTAGTATTTTAAGTTCCATTTAATATTCATGTAAGTTAACTTTGTTTTTACTTTTTTGAGCTGTAAGGTTTGTCTACAATTCATGACACTTTACAGATACAGCCTTTGGCTAGGTGAACATTTTACATCCCTTTGCTCTGCTCGGTAGTGACAGCTAAGTCTTTTGACGTTTACATGTCTCGTTTTATACAATTCATTTTGTTTACCGTGTATAACTGTCATTTATCAGTTTACTTCTGTTGCTTTTTGCTCCCACAGCGACAAATTTAAACAGTTTTACTGAGAGGTTTATTTTTACAGGTAGTCCAGTTGACTCTAGCAGTGGACTAATGCATGTTTCTGGTTTTAACGATGAGACTCATAAGTAAAGAAAAACACCTAACAGAGCCCTATTTGTCCACAATAAGTACCCAACAGTGTTAGAGGAGGAGCCTACTTACCCCTGTGTGTGATATATCCAGTTTTCATATGTGAAACGCGGGAAATAAAATGAGGCTGGCACAAGGACTGTCAGCCCGTGTGCTGTTTCTGACTCTGTTCTGTGAAGCAGATACTCAGGTCCAGGAATAGCAGACTGCTGCTGCTGTTTCTGACAACACTTCACGCTGTGGAGCCACCGGATCTATTTACAGAGGGGGTGAGGGGGTCATTCTCTTATTTATTCTTTGGCTTTCCAATAATCCAATTTCAACTGTTAGATATTAGAAATACTGACACTCATAATTGACAATGACACTCAAAATCAGAATTATATATACTTACATATATATATATATACACACACACACACATATTAAAACACACACACACACATACACATACATATATACATACACATATACATACATACATACATACATCAGAATCAGAATCAAAAATACTTTATTGATCCCCGAGGGGAAATTGGCTTTAGTTACAGATGCTCCCATTTAAAAGTCTTAAAAGAAGTAGGAAAATGTAGAATAGAAAGTGTAGTAGAAACTTAAGTATAAATACAAATGTACATTTTTGTTCTTGTTTCTACCATGTGAAATAAAACAACAGATTACAACATGGATGTAGTTATTGCACTGGATTATTGCATATATATATATATATATATATATATATATATACACATATATATATATATAGAGAGAGAGAGAGAGAGAGATAGAGAGAGAGAGAGAGAGAGAGAGAGAGAGAGAGAGAGAGAGAAACACCGTTTTTCAACCCTTTTCAGATCATTTTCTTTTTTCATAATTTATTATGATGTTGTTATTATTATTATGCATAATAATAAAACATGTTGTATTGTAAGGATAAAGATAAAACTTGATTCCTTAAAGGAAATTCAAGCACTACCCAAAAGCTAGAATACAGTGTAAAATATTGCCCCACCTTTACCTGCTGCAAAGTTAGAGTAGTGTTTACATTACTTCATCAATAATCGTAATTTAATACAAAAGTAGCCTATAGAATATTCTAAACTGGAAGTACTTTTCTGCATATGAGGTACTTTTACTTTTTGTTCTTTGAGTATGTTTTGATGCTGATTTATATATGTATTTTTAATACAGGTCAATTACATGTACAGGGTATTTCTACACTGTTATATTGCTTCTCTTAAATAAGTAAAATATAAGAACACTTCTTTTTCCGTCGGTGCTCAGTCTGTCTCATGGTGGCTCCCTCTTTCAGTTTTTTAACTTGGGCTGGTGTCAGTGTATATTTACAAATAGAGCAGCTGATTTCTCCGTTGGGCTGTGTCGCCTCAGTAACTTACCTGTGTGAGGAGCCTGAGGTTGACCGCTGTTAACGCTGGCATCACGAGCTGCTGTTTACGCTCCTGACAGTTTCCGGTGGCTTGTTCTGATCGTAAATCTATATTTTAGCTCGCTGTCCATGGTTTTAGTCTGTCAAGCTGACAGAAGTGAGACCTGTCTGTGTGTGAGATGCTGCTCCTGCAGCAGAGCGGGATCGTAGTCATGTAGAGAGGGATACTGGATAGCACGCGGACGCCAGGTGTGATGATAGATAGATGTATTTAAGATAGTCAGGTGCGCGCCAGGTGTGGCGGAAGTCGGTCCGTCTGATGAAGCATTCCGACCAGTCTGCCCTCAGGCCGCGTTCCGCACCGCTGCAAATGTTGACTGAACATTGATCGACATTTGTGCATTTTTAATTTCCCTCATAAGCGTTTGTCACCTAAATGCATACCTTAAAAACCTCAGCAAAATGGCTTGATTTTTTTTTCAAAGGCAATCAGCAGTCAAAGAAGATTAGCAAGACATTAGTAAAAAAAAAAGAAAAAAAAAAAAAAAAAAAGAAATGAAAGGAAATTGCCTGAAAATTAATAATAAAATAAAATTAACAGGAAAAATTTATAAAAATTATCTAACATAATTTAAAAATGTGATTCTGATAATTACAAACTTTTTTCTTTTTTTTTTACCAAGTTGCTACTTGCCATTTCCACATGTTTTTGAAAGAAATCCCACCAAATTGCACAGGTTTCAAAGGTGAAAATACTTGTGAAGAGCATCTGGAAGCAGCACAAGAACACTGGTGTAGAACACCCTCTGAAACACATATTTCAGAGGGTTAACTAGGAAGTCACAGAAAACCTGTTTATATCCTTACTTGTGATGAAGGAAAATCTTCATTTGAGTTGGTATGTTCGGTCTCTTTCTCTTGAAATATATCAGAAGCCCCGCCTCTATGCTGGAAAAAGACAATTTAAACATGAAGCCACTCATGTGACCTAAGATTAAGACTGCTTTGCTTGGATAAAATCTTCTGGCTTACTGAGGGTGGACATGTACCTGCGATTATCTTATAGACTAAAATGCACTAGTGATGTGACCTGTGCAAAGTGAGGGTGACCTGCCCACCATAAAGTGCTCTAGTTCTGGTAATCGATTAAATCATGTACCTGCACATCTGCACTGAAATTGAGGCCCTGGTGTATGTTACAAAAAATGAACATGTCTGACACATTCTGTGATTTCAACATGACACTTTATTTAGTAGAATGAATGCACAATCTCATACATACAGTATAGGGTGGGCCTACAGTCTTATTTCATAGGCCTGGTTATAAAGAGAGGAGGGAAAGAGAAAACAGCTGCATTTAAATATAAAAAGAAAAGAATAATCAAATATTAACACATCACACTGCTGAATGAGGTTTTAACACACATTACCAATTCCCGCACTGATGAGAAAGAGCTACAGTAGATAGCTACAAAATGTTATAGGTTCATAAATATAATATAGTTTGAATAAATTTGATTTGGAGCTAAATTCATGTCATTAATTTTCTTACAGAGTACATTATATGAAAAATACATTTACGAACCCCAGTGCACAGCAGTTTGGTCTTTGATTTCAGGTTTTAACCAGCCGGAAGAAGCTCTATGAAGCTGGATACTGAGAGGATGTGAACACATCAGACAGCAGAAGAAACCAGGTCACATTCCACAGTGTGCGAGTTCGTAAAAGAGTAGAAAACAACTTCACGTATGACAAAGAATTACATTCAGATGAGTCCTAAAAAGATCATGGACATTAAATGGTGGTGGGGGGGGGGGGTGAAAAATGTTCTGTGTACACTGAGACAAATACTTTCAGTTTCCTTGAGAATTTCATGTATAATTCTGATCTTTCTGTGGTTTAAATTGCATTTAAGACTCTGATTACAAACTTTGAAATATATTATGACACATAGCTACTTTCATTTTAAAAAATGCAAAGAGTTCTTTTTTTTTCCAACAACACAAAACCAAGCACATGAAATGAGTTGAAATCAATACAAATACAAAAATTTGCCATCTCATTAACAAATTATCTGGTATGAGACCTGCTCACACCATCATTCAAAACTGCAGCAGCCCTATTCTGTTCACACCGCCACTTTTTTTTAGCAATCAATTAAATAGTGCTCACTTGGGGGTGGAAGGAGTGTGGGAGGTTATTTTGATTAAATACTTATCATGTGGTTAGTTTAAAATTTACATTGTTAGTAGGCTACGGGAATAAAACATCAGCTTTAAACTCATCAGTAAAATCCACGCTATATACAGACTAACACTCAGATAGACTCTCAGTAGATTTTGACAAAACTCATTTTCTGTTTTGTTTTTTTTCCCCAGTTATAAACCCTGTCGAAACCTTCCTATATACTGCCTGTCATCTCTCCTGGTGACAATTTCATATGGAATTAAGGCTTAAGATGTTCATAAAGTGCTCCATATGACACTCAAATCCTCCACAACTCAATGCAGATAAAAACAGATTTGATATGAGAAAATTATTGTCATACAGTCATGTGCTACCGCCAAACAGTAGGTTTCACAACAGCCCTCAGGTTTTTCCTAAAACTGCTCCAATTGTTCTTTAAAGGTTGGCACAGAGAAAGCTACATTTATCGGCCAGCATGAAGCTGAATCTAGAAAAAATACTGAAAAATCACAATATATATGACATCATTCCAAATACTCTAATTTAGTGACATCGTGAACTGCTTTCAGGGTTTGATTAGACTAAGCTCACAAAGGCTTAAAGGTCCAGCGTGTAGGATTTATGGGGATATATTGGCAGAGATGGAGTACAATATAATGAGTATGCTTTCTTTAGTGTATAATCACCTGAAATTAGGAATCTTTGTGTTTTTGTTACCTTAGAATGAGCAGTTTATAGGGAGTGGGTCCTCGTCTACAGAGTCAACAGAGTCTGCAATGCTGCACTGCCATGTTTCTACAGTAGCTCCAGATAGCAGAGATGGGTATGAGTACTCGAGTATTTGCTTGGACACTGGTATGTGGTCAACATCGCCGCCACTTTAAAATGGATAAAATAATGTTTTAATATAGAGCTGCGTGCAGTCGATTGTTTCACACAGCGCCTCCTTACCTCATAAGTGACAGGCATAACTGTTAGCATCACACAGCTAAGGTTACCTAAAAGTTATTTATGGGTAAAAGACAGAGTCAAGCCTTTTCTGTGTCTGTGAAAGCTTTTTTAGGGTCATTAAGCGGCTCGGCATTGGATATTAGCCACTGCTATATTAGGTATATTAGGTAGATGAGCTGACTTGGAGGAGAGCGGCTTGAAGAAGGTTCTTTTGCAGATTTTTCTCATCTTAACGTTCAATTTATGGTTTAAAAGGCTTATTGAAGTCTGGTTGTCCAATAAATGACTTTTAAATTGCATTTTAATTTGTACTTGTTGGCCTATTTACATTCCAAATCTTGCATTTGGTGTTTCTTTGTGAGTACTCAAGTATTTTATAATAATTCAATACGAGCACTCCAATATCAAAGTTACTTCTAACGCTCATCCCTAATAGAAAGGGCCATTCGCCTTTTCTCGTCGGCCATCAGCGTTAGCAGCCTATAAATGATGAGAGCGTTGGGGAAAAAAAAGATTTTTAAATATGGAACTGCTTTATTTAGTGTTTTAACCTGCTTTAATCACATCGTCTGTTTTTGGGGTTTTTTTGAGAGGAAGAGACATTTGCGGATAATTCGGCTCCCAATAAAAACCTCCTACACAATGAACACTAAAGGAATCTTAACTAGGAGAAAATTCTGCTGGTTGCAATCTGCAATCCTCACCGCTACCACTAAATCCCCCAAACACACACTGCTCCTTTAATGCTAGCATATCAGAATATTAGAAAGCACTTTAAAGGTTTTCTAACCAAGTTTAGATATTAAAACATTTAGGCACTCCTGTCTGCTACACCAGTACACTACAGTTCATGGCCCCTTTCATTTATCAAACGTGAAAAATACAAATGGCTTTGAAATTAACGGCAGATGAAGACTGAAGCATGTCTTTTTTTTTTGCATTTTATATAGTTTACAAACACACATTCACTGGCATGTATTAATACTTTTCAAATGATATGAGCTCATATAACATCTTCGTATATCACAAGAGTAATGAGCAATAAATTACCTCTTTAATATAGCTGTTCTTTATATCTCAGAAGATACAAAATAGTAATTTAGAGTTGTATATATTCTGTAAAAAAGTATATCTCGGGAGACTTTTCAGGGTTATTAGGAAGGAGTTTACTGCTCGTGTTGGACCAGAAATATCGATATACTATTAAGTACAGCATGACCATATTGTTATTAGATGAGTCAACTCCAGTCCACATCCACATGAGAACACTGGGTTTGATGGGTTCATATACTGGTGGGATCGGTTAGAACACGGGGAACTTGCCAAGGCTTTTTCACACTGTACAGCTACAGTTTGTCATTTATTCCAGTCTCTTTCTGCTGAGGTTGCCGTGTTTTGCTTTGCTGCTGAGGTCACATTGTATCAACTTGTCTGTGTGCGTGTGAGTCTAAGTGAATGTGTGTATGTGTGTGTGTGTGTGTGTGTGTGTGTGTGTGTGAGGCTACAGTATTTTGCTCAGATAATGCAGGGTGCGTGTGTGTGTGCGTGTTTTGCTGCTTCAGACGAGGGTGCCTGGGTCTGCACTCGGTTCCTTTGGGGTCACCTCTTGCATCTGTGGATGAGGAGTCTCCTGGTACAGAGAGAACTCCATCGACCTGTTGGGGGGAAAAAACAAATCAATACAGCACTCCACACACAAGAGGAAGGAAGTGGAGGGTAAAACCACAGCAACAATTAATCTTTGTGAAATAAAAAACAAGATTCATGGTCAGAACATAACAGAGCTTAGAGAGTGATTTTCCTGTGAAATGAATCCCTGTCATAATTGGAGGAGCCCACTGACGTATGTTCACATTTTATCTGTTGAGGCGTCAGAGTTTTATGTGTAACTGTGACTGCTGTCTCTCATATGCCACTTAAAGTAGTATTTCAGTACTAGAAAGATGTTCTTTCTATAAGATTGTGATGTCTAAGCAGTAGAAAAATGCAAATACTTTTGAAATTGGTGCTACATGACTAGAGAAAACAGAAAAAAAAAGTCTGTGGCATTTGCTTATGCTCAAGAGATGGAAAACCTACAACCACCACAATGCACTGCCCTGCACCGGACCAAGAAACACTCCTGCTGCTGGGTGTTATACTGCAAGGTTCACACAAGAAACAATACTGGCTGTGAACAAAGGTCTCTGAAGACATTACTACCGCAACAGGCAGCTTTATCATCAGTGCTGCTGCACTCAGGCTTTCCGTTATCCTGCTTTTGCCCAGGAAAATCTGTTGAAGTCCGACATATTTAAATCTCTCAGGTCATGTCTGCTAAAAATATTTCCCTCTAGACACTTGTAGACCTAAAGACATGTCCTAAAAGTAGGTAAGTGCCTCTCTGTCCACACTGAATTGAGTAAATACGCATTTATAATGTTATGTAAACAAAACATATAGGTTATCAGCTGTGCGTTCATGATTATATTAATTTGGAGCCACCTAAAATATGGGTGACTACTTGCTGTCTTACTATGTTTGTACTTTTTCACACAAAACTACAAAATTATTTTGTAATGTTTACTAGAAATGGCAAACAACATGGCCAACAACAATTGGGTTGTTATTAATGATAGTGATTACCAGAAACTTTTAGCTTTGCTTTGCGGGAGAGGTTCAAGTCATTGTTTTAATAACACTGACCCGCACATCACTACTGTACGTGGTGGCGGGTATATGTAAATGCAGAATGACTTGATGTAGTTGATGCAACAGCCCCACAGCAAGCGAATATCCAAATTCAAATTTGAGCTGGCAAATGAGCAGGGAGATCTGAGCGCTGGTAAGATGGAGGGAAGTTTACCACAGTTTAATTTACACAAACTACACACATTGTCATGATACAAAGGTTGCAAATTGTACCTTTAAGGCAATTCAAGGAAACCTATGAGTGAGAAAACTTTGAGTGTTTTGATCAGCAAACATCCAAGTGCCAGAGCGTTGGCAGATAATGCTGACCAAGCAAAGTACTAACATAAAAAAAAAAATAAAACAACCGTGGGTGTAAAGGTCTCAGAATGATCGATGGATCGGCTGGGAACAGTGAGATGGCAATAGCACCATCCTCTGCTGGGAAATTTGCTGCCAGCTTCCAGTGAGAAAGATATTTAAAGCTGGAGTGAAGGACTTTTACATATAAACAAATGTCATTTAAGTCCTTGCCAAACAAGTTCACACAATGCTGATTCATCTCATCGATGCATCTTATTTCTCAGTACACCAGAGTTTGGTGTCTGTGGCAACCTTCCTATGCAGCTTTGTTTGACTTTTGTTGTCTTTTCTGTTTGGCACTGCTTTTGCTGTTGTTTTTCCTCAATGCTTCATCTGTATGTGCATGATTCTGATGTTCTGGTGCTATTCACGTTCACTGTTGGAAATAAAGATTTAAAAAAGGAAAAATCAAGGGAAAACGGAGCGAAGTGGCAAAGCCACTGCTCAGTTTGGTGGAAGCTATGCCTGAACATCCCAAGAAGCATCCAAGAAAGGTTTCTGGAGTGGATGCTGCAAATTCAAAAAACCCTGCTGTATAGAGGAATGATTAAAGTTGAAAAGACTTGAAGAGAGTACTCCTGGGGTGGGGGAGATATAACAAGCTCGCCTGCAGTGCACATCAACAGTGTTTATGTAATTACTCTCACTGGCAGAGGGGGGAGACAAAATCACTATACTGCAGCTTTAAGCAGATCTTTGTGGTAAATGCTGAGTGACTGTATTTGCAAACATGTATGTTAATATTTGGTATGGTATACATTTGGTATGTATTTTGATAAAATGTATTCTACTAAAACTTACAAAATGCTTCTTGAAATCAGAAAAAGATCTGATTGTTCATATAGTACAGTTTTCTTCTGCTTTTAGTGCAGATTTGTAATGTAATTGTTAAACACAAAACAATAATTATAGAAGGCTTCATTCCTTTAGGCTTGTTTCTTTTGTTGGTGTATGAATTCTTGCTCAAAACACTGATGATAATTCCCAACAACGGACATACAGGTGTAAAAAAACAAAGCAATGAGACTAAAAGAAAGTATGTATACTGACCTTCCATGCAGCGGGTGACCATGGAAGCTGACTGACTGGGGTAACTGCGACCTGTGGAGGTTGGCTGGTTCACCTTGAACAGACTGGGCCTGGTGCACCAGCGGGTGGGGGTGTGACAGGCGAGAGATCCCTGCCTCGTGGCCCTTTGAGGCAGCAGGAGGATAGCCAAGGGCGTTCCTCAGGTACCAGTCCCTCAGTCCCTCCAGAGCAAGAGCTTTATGTAAGCTTCGCGTTGAGTCTTCTGGGGTTGGGAGAGAGAACTGTGGGGGTCTGCGACTGAAGGAGGGGCCAGACAACTCCGTCTGGTAGGGGTGCAGGTTGGGAATGGAGGACGTGGTGGTTCCAGAGGCAGGAAGAGGTGACTCATAGGCTGACAGCAGGATGGCGTCCTGGGGATGTTGCTGCAAAGGAATGAAGGGTCCACAAGATTTGGTTCTGGTGACTTTGACCCTTCGCAGCTCAGCTTGGGACCCTCGGAGCACCATGGGGCTGTACGGAGGTGCAGCGCTGGGTAGGTGCACCTGGGAATGGGAAAAGCCGTTAGCATGGGGAGGCACCGCTGCAGTGGAGGAGCGAGGAGAGGGCACGTCCTGCCAGATCCTGCCTGTGGACTGGTATAGGTGGTGCTGCACTTGCATCCTCTGCTGTTTCCCCCAGATATAGTCCATCAAAAGCTCATTGTAGCCTCCACCAGCCGCTCTGTCGCCCATCGACAGACGCATTTTGGCCTGGTCCACAGAGCCATCGGCATGTCTCTCAGGGCTGCCCAGGTGAATGTGTCGCAGCTTGCCATCAGTAAGTGTCTCTGAGCTCTTGTAGGGCCCTCCTCTTGGAGGCATCCCGTTTCTGGGAGCAGGATCATCAGGGAGGCTCGATCTATCCAGCAGGGCCTCGGAGCTGTTACTGCGCCTGGCCCTGGAGCTGTACGGGCAGCCTCGACGGTCAGAAGAAGAGCCCTCCTGGGCCAATGGAATCATGTAGGGTACATCCAGGCTGCCAGACCACTGCTTCAACCCATTATCACCTGATGCATCCGACCTAATGCAGGGATGAGCACAACAACAGCTTACTTTAGGAGAGGACTCAGTGCAACTAAAGGAAAGTGAGTGAAAGCAATCTTAATCAAAAGTATGTAACTGAATTTCACAGAGAATCACTAGAAGGGACACACTTTGTTTACTTAAAAACCAAACGATGAGCTCAAGCCCTTGCTGGTAGCTAAATGTGACACTAATCGTTGTTACAACCCTGACTCTGTATCTGCATTAACAAAGTCATTAAGCCATTTCCAAACACACAGTTATCACAGTGGGAGGGAGCGGCAGCTGTGCTGTATCAGACGGGAGCGGCGCTGTACCACAGATTACCTGACGTGAACACTGATTGGAGCCGTTCGGGCCAACAGAGGAGTCGCTGGGACACTTCTGCCTTCAATGTTAGACGCACTTCTGGGTAAGGAGTGAGTTGGGCTATAAGGAGAAAAAATGAAGAGCACATGGCTGTATTTATCATTCATAATTAAAACAATCAGGGTTATATTTGCACACACATACAGTATAGTGCAGTGCACTCTCAGACACATCAAACAGACTGCACAGCTTGCAGTATGCATTCACTTTAAAGGGGACCTATTATACTTTTCCTGCTATTCTGTTATCACAGGGCCCAGACTATTGCAGCTGCCGGACTATTTGCCTCGCCCTGCGATAGTCTGGTGACCTGTCCTGGGTGAACCCCACCTCTCAGTGACAGCGGGGATAGCCCCCCCTCACAGAGAACAAGCAAGCAGTTACAGACAATGAATTAATGAATGAATATTATTCCCTTATATAGACTATATGATGTTACAAGTTAGATGTTCATATTCAATTTGACTAAAGCTGCAACTAATGGATTGCATGTATGTAAAGTAATACTTTCATTTTTTTCTACTTTTGAGACAAGCTGACTTCAGATCATGGCAGATTTCTTCGTGTTCTCATCTGCTCCAGGCATGCTTCTGTTAGTGTTTACATTACGTAGGCTACAATGCTACATGTAGCCATGGGCTGATTATGAGACAATGGGCCCCTGTGAATGCACGCAAAAAGGCCCACCAGTTCCTACAGAGAAGCAAAAAACATAGACTTTAGTCTCTCGCTATTCTTGCTTTCTTTTTTCCCCTATTTTTCTTTTGTTTTTGTTTTACTGTTTTGTCTCCTCAAGGTTATTCTGTGCCTTCTTGCAGTTGTTTTGTGCCTCTTTGAAGTCATTTTTTATCTCATGTAGTCATTCTGTATCTCATCATAGTCCAGTTGTGTCTCTTTGTGGATGTTTTGCTTTTTTTTAGTAGAAAATTTGTCTCTCTTGGCAGTCCCTTTGCATCTCTTTGTAGTCTTTTGCCGTCTCTTAATAATCATATTAAGTTTAGGTCCTGTGCCTGTAGGCCTATTCAGTTATCCACCCATGCATGTAGCTACATGCTAACATTGGGGAAACATACAATGTTGTTCAGATCATATTCCTGCTGGAACACGTCCATTTTTTTACTGCTGATTTTTAACGGGGAAAAGTGTTGCTATACACAGTCACCCCCCCACTGCAATGACGGTGCAGAGACACTGAGATATGCTTAGCTCATGGAGACACTGACCAATCAGAGCAGGCTTGGCTTTTTCAGGAGTGCGGTTTAAAGAGTAAATATACTAAAATGGTGAACCTCAGACAAAGGGTTAATACATGTGTTCCAGCACAGACATAAAAGTAGGTGTTTATTAACCACTAAAGCACGTAAACATGCTCTAGTAATGTACAACAGAAAGTTTACTCAGGGTGCACGTTTACGACAATGATTCCCTCAGTTTGATGTATTTTACCTGTAGTTCCTGATTGGCTGAGGAGCGCTCCATCTTTAGAACCGACCAACAGTATCACGCACAGCACAAGAGCCGTCCCTCGTCTGTTATATTCTTTCATCTCAAAAAAGACACAGCTGTGTGGACTTTCTCCAGAACCAAGTAACAAGTTCTTAGAGTAGATTTAGGTGCTTTGTTTCCTTTGTTTGAGTCCTTGAAGATAAAGTGAGTGACTTACCGTTCATATTGTTATATTCAACTTTTGAGACATCAATATCAAACTTAGGCCTGTGTTGCTGACACAATTAGGCAGAAACAGCAACAGGCAAATTTTACCACCTGCAGTTGCTCTGTATCTTGCTAATGGTTTAGTTGAAGCACTTATTGCTGCTTGCTGGGATTTGGCTGAAAAACTTTCACTGATTCCACGTGAGGTTGTTTTGTGTTTCTGATGCACGTGCTAAAATTTTAAAGGGATCATCATGGCGGTATGCCTGCCTTCAGTGGTGCTCTATAGATCCCGATAGTTCATAGTTGGGTCATTTCTGGTCAATGTATGGATTAGACAACAAATAGATCCATAACAAGTAGAAACCCAAGATACAAGTATGAACCTGAAAATGAGCTTTAAGAACAGTACCTAACAGAGCTTGTGACGGAGTTGCGGCGTGTCCTCATCTCGTAGTAAATCTCGACTGGCGACAGCTTCCTGCTGATCCTGTGGTCAGGGCTGCCCACAGTGAGCCGGGGCTGAGACAGAGAGCGCTGGTCAGCTGCCACACTGGGAGAAGACTCTTTCGGTAGAAGATAAACAAAGAAATTATCTTTTAATGAAGCCCAATCACAGATGACAAAAAAACAACTTTCATTTTCATTGAAAGCAAAACAAGCCAAGTGTGCTACGTGGGGATTTACAACTGAAATGTGACTGCAAATTTTTATTTGGCGTCATAACACCCCAAGTGCAAATGAGTCTGCCACCCACTAAGTGTGAGTGATGTATTTTGAATGTGCAAAAGGCTCCAAATACATTGAGCTAGTTTTACTGCCTGCCTACTACTGTCAGTTAAGCTCATTATGAATATGGATACGCAGAATCCACCAGAGATAGTTGTTGACAGACAGTCAGTGTATTCAGTTGACTCACCATTGTCATGGGATGTTGAATCCGACATGGAGCTTGTACTCTCTGACATGACAGTGTCCTCTGAAAAATAACAAATCATTCAGGTCACAGATGAAGCAGCATGAAATCTGACATCTTTGCTGAACATAAATGCAAAGTTAAAGGTCCAGTGTGTAGGATTTGGGGGAATATATTAGCTGAAAAGGAATATAACATAAAAGCCTATGTTTTCTTTAGTGTATAATCACCTGAAAATAAGAATTGTCATGTTTTTGTCACCTTAAATTGAGCCATTTTTATCTACATAGGGAGCAGGTCCTTGTCAGAGATCACAATGTTGCACCACCATGTTTCTACAGTAGCCTAGACCGGACAAACCAACCACTGTCTCTAGATAGGGCCATTCACGTTTTTGTGTCAGCCACCATAGTTTGCAGCCCATCTGTGACAAGAGTGTCAGCAAAACACGTTTTTTTTAAACACAAAACTGCTACAATTAGCATTTTCATCAGTTTAAACAACTGGATCCATTTGTTTTGAGAGGAAGCTAATAAATAAGCTCACAGTAAAAAAACGCTAATTCACCCGTTGCGTTTGTGGTTGACAGCTGCTATTAAGTTTGTGGAAATTGTATTACGTTTGTGAGGTTATTACTTTAAAAGCTGCGATTTGTATTATGTTTGTGGATCATTATGTTTGTGGGCTGTTATTAGGTTGGCGAGTGTTACACACCCTAAATCTTACACACTGCTCCTTTAATTGTCTTTCTCTAAAAGTGTAAAATGTTAATGAATATTAATGCCGCTTTGTTTTTATTCACAAGACGTGTTAATTTGTTTTGTTTTTAAGTGGGTGTATGGGGGTCGTGTTAGGTGCGTTGTAGTTGTACCTGTGTGACACCCCCGATGAACAGTCCTCTTGCTATTTGAGACATTTCGGTCTGATTCTGAGTGTCTGTACAGAGCACCAGTGAAGATGGCTTTCATCTGCTTTCTTTGGGCAGCCTCATCCTGCAGTCAGGGACAGCCAGCCGTGTTAGACCACAAGTACACACAGCGCTACAGCTGCTGCGTAAACACAATTGATATTCAAGGTGTTGACTTACCTCTGCCTTGGTGGTGGGCGCCAGGCCAGCTCTGCGCTGCACCACTGGGGGTTTCTCTCCCGTCTCCAGGGGGAAAGCATGTGGCAACTTCCCAGTCAGCTCCTGTAGAGGACATTCATTAGCCCCCAGTAACTAAAATCCATTTTCTCACTGGCCTGTGAGGTCCAAAGTGTTTCATAACATGATACCACTTAGCAGATTACTTCAAGTTTCAATAAAATCCACCTTTAAAAACTTTGAAATTAGCTTCACTGAAAACAGTGATGACAACTTGTGAATCCAAGAATAGAGCTCGCAGAGACAGAGCAGGTAAATTGACATCAAGCTGAAAATAGTGAAGTTTTTAACAGCTGTTAATGAAAAGGTGAGGCAGCTGCTGCTACATTAAAACATGTTAACAACACCTCTAGGGTAGTTAAATTCATTTAAATTTGCAACCCATTTTAAGTGAGAAAAAAACAGTTGCATCGATATCCAGAGGTTCAAATTTACAGAGCATTTAAAATACGCTTTAATCTGTGACAAGCTCTTTAGTAAAAACACAATAATGAAAATCGCAGTTGTCATCTAAACAGCTGAGGCAAATGGAGTGAGAATATTGTAGCTGAGCCATGTATGTTTCAAAAGTGAAGTGAGAGCTACTCACTGCTTCCTGCAAACAGACTTGTTTGAGCTCTCCCACTCTGGTGCTGAGGAGAGCCTCCAGGGCCTTCTTCCTCTCCTGCAGAGCTGTAACCCTCTCAGCCTGCAGCTTGCTGTCCTGGCAACCTTGAACATCTACACAGCACAGAACAAGTAAAACATCTTCAGAAAGACTGAATTAAAGTTTCAGGATGGCGCTATCATATTTCTTTATATTGTCCACAAATCCAACTATGAGACCTGTAGTCGCCATTACAGAACTTTGGCATTGGATGTTTCTGCAAACCACATATACATTACATTTGTTGGTTTCAGACATATCATATCGACGTTTCTGAATGCATGTATATGAGCTGACTTTGTCACTGGGAGTAGGAGGCGATGGTGGATGCAATTATCTTTTCCTAACCATAACCAAGTGTTTTTTGTGCCTAAAAATAACCTCACAGTAACCACAACATTGTTGTGGGACACCCAGTGGCTCAGTGGATAGAGCCCCATGTATGGAGGCTGTGTACTTGGCGCAGCGGCGATGGGTTCGATGCCGGCCTCAGCTCTTTGCTGCATGTCATCCCTCTCTCTTTCCCCCTTTCACACTCACCCTGTCCTATGGAATAAAGGCATAAAAAGCCCCAAAAATGATCTTAAAAAAGAAACAAACCAAAAAAACACCCACAACAATGTTGAAACATATAAAAACGTTAAGTTTTAACATACCCTCGATTGTAACGTATCTGTGGTTTGCAGCAATGTACAATGTCAACATTATTCCGGGGATTGAATTGGACACAAACAATGAACTATCTCTAACAAGTATTCTCTATGTATGAGATGCTGTCATACTGTAGCTTATTCCACTGTGCCATAGACCATTGTGGTGTTTTTTTAATATATAAACACTTTTTATGGATGTATTCATATATGAACAGAGCAGTGAAATGTTTATCTTCACCTTGTTCAGCTTCAGTGTCGTTTGTTTTTGTCTGTATATATTTCTGTGCATGTACATTGAGAGCAACAAAAAGCTGTCAACAGTCTTATATGTTTACCCCAAAACCTAGTCAAAACTCCTAACAGGTTTCAGGTAACAGGTTTCCTTATAATCTTATACATAGAAACTGTAGTTTATTTTGAGTCAAACTTAAGGAGACTGTTTGTGACCCATTTTCTTCAGTAGGAACTAATTAGCCAACAGATGAGAGTCAAGGATGGGAAAGTAAGAAAGTTTGGAGAGGTTGATTAATACAATGTTGGATTCTGTATTTTCATTAAATTGGTGACCAACAGTAAAAATAACAGACTTCTCCTTTAAGAAAAGTCAGATGGACATTTTGGTCCAAATCACAGGAATGCAGTTGTGAGGGATTTGAAGAAAACATTCCTAATAATTTAAAATGCAGTGTTATGACTTCTAAGTGTCTCTTTCTTACAATATGTCTGCCTGCTGACAGTTGCTCGGTGCTCTGATAAGATTATCTGACAGCTGCGGTGACAATACGTGAACAAAAGGCCTTCACACACACAACTGTTTTTTCAGCTGGCTGTTACCTTGAGAAAAACACGTTTGTTTTCCTTCTGTTGAAATGTGAGAGGAAAAAAAACACAGGCCATTCCACACTTGTCCAGACACGAAAGTGTCAGTCTTAACACTGAGGGGAGTCATCAGTACTCACCAGGAGCCCCCAAACCCATGGACGTGATCAGATGTCCTTTGACCTCCATGTGATGTAATTCTGGGGACTTTACAACTCTCGCTCCCAGCCACACTCTCACCTGATGAAATAACAGAAATAACTGCTGCTGAGATGCATCAACAAAATATATTCATGCTTAGATGCTTCTTCTCTTTAAATTTGCAATATTAGCCAAGTGTTCTTTTGAGGTCAATGGTTGCATTTCTAGAGAGTCAGCAGTAGATAAGAATGGATGTTTCCTTGATGACATTACACTAAGTAACATCAGGGGGGGCTACTGCACCGCTGTGAGAGTGTCTGAAGCTAAATCCTTGAAAAGCTTAAAAAAGAAAAAAAAAACTTAGAATACAGAATCCCATTTCTGCCTATGTGATAGGAAAAAAGATACTGTCATTGTAAATCACTATAGTAAGAAACTTTCTCAAAATGACTTATCTCAATACAATGAGATATTTTCTCAAAATAATGGCAAAATAATGAAAAACTTTCTGAAAATCTGAAAAAACTTAAATAAGCATTCATCTCAAATAAGAAAAAGTCTCAAAATAACAACTTAATATCTTAAAATAATGAGAAATCTTCAAAACAATGACTTATTGTCTAAAATTATGAGACTTTCTCAAAATAATGACATAGTATTGTTCTTTGTTTTTGAGATAAAGTTACTCACTATTTTTTTTAGATACTAAGTCACTATTTTGAGAAAGAAAATCCTCTGTTTTTTCTATATTCTTTATGGAAATGTTCTTGTTATAATGACTTTTTTTCATCACGCTGGAATGGGAATGGGCCATAATAATACATCTTCAAAAGGAAAGAAAGTAGATCAATATTTTCTTTTTCTGTGACTGTAAAATACACATAAATTATCAGAGACTCAACAAGCTGAAAGTAAATCTGTCATACAATAGGTAGTAAAGATCATTTATTATCAGAATAGCCAGATTTGAAAATATTTAAAGCCATATTAATAATATGCATTAGGCCAGTTTTATGGGACATTTAGAAAATATCAAAAGTTCAATAAAAGTCTGATCATAACTTAGCTTGCAGCTTAAGGCGTTCTGAAGTGTGTAATAATACCCTAAAATTAGCTCTCAGATACAACCAATTAATTTGCAAAGAGAGGGAAATGAGACAGGATCAGTAACATTAATAATGCATGGACAGAAACAGAGAGCGAGAAACCCAAACCCTGAGTGTTTTATGTCTCAATAGCTCAACGGCCACTGGTTCAAAGGAGAGGGAGCCAGAGGAATAGAGCCAGGAGCAAAGTGATGGAATAAATAACAGGAATAACTGCAATTTTCAGCAGAGTTTCCTCTTTGCTGCTGTCATAAATTACAAGGGTTACATGAAATTCACTTTGTGTGGAATTAAGTGTTTATTTGTTTTTTTAGCTTTTACTTATCAGATTGTCTGGGATAGCTCTATTGAGAAGGAAAACACTTAAATAAGGCCCCATTAAAAAAGCTTAAGACATGTAATGTTGCCTTCACCCGACTGTAGCAAGTGAGCAATGTTTCATGTGCTCTTTTTCCCACATAATGGAGGTTCATTACAAACAAAGCCTCCTCCCTAATACCCAATAGAGACTTGACATCCAAAAATAGCGATCATGTTTTTCTGCCAATAACCTCTCACTCAACGCTGCTCACAAATGGCTGCCATAAACAAGCATCTTGCCAGTCGAGTAAATCATAAAATGACTCCATTCAACCCTCAAATCTAGACGGAAGGCCTCAAGGGCTGAATCAAAATTACCCGTCCAAAGACTGCGTCTGCCAGCATTTCGTCTTTCAGAAGGCAACATTTATCTATCAGTCACTCCGAGCAGCTGTCTCAAAGCTCCGCACACAGCTTTTGACCAGCTTTCTGCTTTTCAGGGGTTAGTAAGACATAGTGTTTTGTTTTCCTCTCTCAAACAACATTAAGAGTGAGGCTCGCTTTGTGCAAAGGCATACTTGAAATACTTGTACCGCATTTGCGTTGGCTCCTGTCCTGGAACTGAACCAGTAACTGCTGTTTGCTCCTGTACGTGTGAAAACCCCCAGCATGCTTGACCTCCCATTGACAGACAAGTAGGAGCCTTTCACACAAACAAGTGGCAGAGTTACGACCGCCGCTCAGACAAAAGCTCATCACATGAACCCTGTTTAACAAAACCGGGCCTGTGATAATGAGATTTTAAGTTAATCTAATATACTAAAAAAGGACTTTCACCTGGGAATGTGCTCGGCAGTGTCATGTCTGTTCTTTGCTGAGCAGCGAGGCTGAGCTGTAAACCCACTGAGAGAATCCGTCGGGAGAGGACAGACAGAGACATTTGGTATTCATCTGCATGGTCGCTGGGCAGCTGGAGCCAAAAGGCTGCCGTGCCCCTAAAGAATGGCTTTGTCCAGACACCAAAACATTTGCTTGGGAGCTTGGTGCTTTCCTTTTCACTCACTAAAATGTACCTTTTATGTCTTCATTAAACTAACAATCCTTTCACTTCAGTGCTCTGAGTTAACTAGCATTTCTTTTTTGCTACCATGAGAGCAAATACCGTCTTTTAAAACATTACCATGTAAATTTTGAAGAAAAAATAGCACTCACACAAGACAAAAACACCTTTTTTTTTTTACACATTTTACACACTCAGCACATAATACATAGTTAGAATGTTTAAATATTCACATAATAGTGCTAACTGTTTTTTATTATTACTGTATATCTGTTTTATATTTTATATTTATATTTGTTCTGGTACTTATTTCTACTTTCTATAATTCTTTATGCTTGGCATCAGAGCGACTGTAACAAACCACAATTTCCCCCCGGGGATCAATAAAGTACTTCTGATTAGGATTCTTCCTCTTGAAACGTTTGATTCACTGGCAATGAAACCCACTTTTGTTGTCCTCAGCACATCAGGGGTTTTCTGCTACAGCCTTACTTGGTCTGGTAGCTAATATTTGCAAATGTTAGCAGGTAGACATCACTGTTTAACTGCATGGTCAGTTTGCTGAAAAAAGCACATAAAGCGAGGCCAAACACATGGTGGACATAGCTTGTTCTGAATGAGAGTGAATATCTGATTGGCTTCACTTTCACTTTTGAGAGCTAGACCTACAGAGGGGAAGATGGAGATGAAGAGCAACACAGAGTTAGCGGCCGTCTGTTATCTTAAGCCTCTTTCACACTGCCTGTTCAAGACGGAAGTATATGGCACCGTTAAGCCGCCTTGCCGTTCTGAAAAAAAAAGTAAGGTCGTGGAACGGGGGGACAAAGTTGTCTCACCTTTGATCCCCCAAGTAGTAGTAAAGGATAAAAAAATCTCCACCTTCTCGTTCTTTGCTGAAAGATTTAATGTCCTTTTTATGCTTAGATATAATTAGGTATAATACTAGGAGTTGCCCCGATAATTTTGACAAAACTTTTATTAACTTTTGTTTCTTTTGTTAATTCTATCCCTTCTTTGGATCAGTGTAGCTTATTTAGTTAGCAATTTTACAGAGCAAACTGAACCATTTCTATAAGCAACTGATATTTCTTTGTTTTTGTTTATCGAGTCTCCTCCCCCTGTATGTGGGTTTGTTTGTTGTTGTAAAACTGGGTGATATGTACTTCTGGATGTTTGTATGTTGTGCATAAATAAGCATATAAAGATACATATGAAAAAACTGCAGCTAGCAGCAGTTAATGCCGTCGGCATGCTGTCTAAAACCATACACTAGAGCGTAATGATGCCGCAATTGTAGTTTTGTTCTGTGCTAAAATACAGAGGCAGCATAAAGAAGAGACTTAGCAGCCCTATAGCAGGATCTCAGTGTAAAAAGGGCTTGCATGTTCAAGTATTGGCTTTTCCATTACAACAAATGTGACATTAGTACAGTATGTGTATGTACAAACAGTTTAAGGAGGAATGGCCAAGTTTGGATGCCATGTTTCAGTACCAGTTCTTTTATAGTACATCTTTAATGACTGTACTTCTCTACAGGATAACACACATCTGTGGAAACGTATCAGGATGCACCACCTCCCTGTTTCCACGCTATCACACATCAGTAGCAATCACATTACACACATCTACTAACCCTAACCCTACTGAGACCTCACAACTTCTTCTGCCTGTATGCGTCTGGTATGTGCTGCTGGCATTAACTGACATGAAATAATGTGATGCTCCAAAGAACAGCCAGTTTGTGTTGCATGGTTTTAGCATTCACCATTATCCTGTAACGGCCAACTGTTTAGCAAAGGTTACACACCAGGTTACACTTCGGTCTTACTTTAGCGTAACCTTCAGTGAATCCACTTCATGAAAACGTTTAGGTCTTTCGATGGAACATTTCCAGCAACAGTTGTTGCTATTTGTTCGGAATAGAAAGGAGAGGATATATGGAAGAAAACAGCATCAAAATATGAGTCACAACTTCTGGCATGGCAAAACACCAAACTGCATCAAATATACATCAAGGTACTCCAAGACAAGGATGAATCTATTACCCGCAACAGGTCGTCCTCTAACCACCACTGAGTCGAACAAATAACACACCTGAGAGGATCAGTGCTCTCACTGGTTGAAGTCGGGCGCTAACTGCTTAAACATCTGGTGTACAGATGTGTGCAAAGGTACAGGTACAGCAACACGAGACGGGCGGCATCACATTCCACAGAGAAGCCTGCGGGAGCGATGGCGGGACAATGAAGAATCAGATAAACAGAGAGTCGCAGAGAGCAGCATCAAAGGAGGGATCAGAGGAGATATGAGTACTAGAGATATGAACTCAACACCATCATCAAACACATGTTGACTAAGCATGTGTAGGGGGGATGAGGGACGCGCTCTGGATGGCGGTATAGATAGCACTGAGGGAGCCATGTTGATTAAAACATGAGCTGTGCGATGAGAGCGAGCTGCCCCTGTGCAGCGTGCATCACACGAATGCAAATCAGCGACGAGTTTAATATTCAAGTCCGACGGGCTAAACACTGAAGCCTGCAAGGTAGGTCCAATCCTACCGTGTCCACACAAGCAACAGCGCTGCTCTCTCTTCAGCTTAGAAGTCATACATATTAGATCACAACATTCATAGCAAAGCGGATTCCTACAGGCAACAGTTTTATATCCAGTTTTCTCATCCCTTGATAAACACGATGCCTCACAGCTCCTAAAGAGATTCACTCTTTCTGCTGTCAGCTTTTATCTGGCCCAGGAGTCCCAGGAACAGCCTACTGTTGTCAACAGCATTTATATAACAGATATATTCATGACTTACAGTGCAGCATGTCTTAATATGTAACAGTCGATGCTTCGGCAACAAACTCATACGTGTTGCAAATGGAAAGGGATGCACAATGTGTTTGTTAGCCTCTTTCAACAGCCAGCCGAGACGTAAAAGAGCAGCTGAAATATCACCTCCTGCCCTCCTCAGACAGGTGAAGCTGGCAGCCCTCATGTTGACTGTTGGTGTTGACACAGCTGCTGCTGTTGTGAAGTGACACATGGTAACCAGAGGAGGGTTACAACTATGTTTCTGAGGAGTCGAAACAAGGCCTAAAGTGTTGTAGACTGTGCAGCTTTCACATATGCATAATAAATGTTACATAGTTGGCTCTAACAATGCATTCAATGGAGTGGCCCAGAAATTAGTCCTAAAATCTAGCACATAGAACTGCAAGTCCTCTTGAAGTCAGTGTTTTTTTTTAATGGGCTTTTGTTTAGATGCCTGAAATAAGGTCTGTCGTTAACACCAGCCCAAAAGACTTTCACATTTTGTTCTACAACATAAAACCCCACTGTTGAATTTTGAGCTCTTATATGTCTTAAAAAGTGCAGTTGCTAACTTTTAAATGGGACTACAAAGCGTCATCACACCAAACACAGATTCACAGCCTCAATGTGGTGGCAACGTTAAAGTCATGTGACCGTAGTGTAGCTTATTTATAGCCTAACGTAAGCTTTTTACTTCTTCCAATTACGTATAGGCTTCAAAAGTCCTGAAAGCGGTGTTCATTTGTAAAGGTTATCTTGCCTCAGAGTTTATTTTCTGCAATAATCCAAAATCCAATGGAAAAATCCCAAAGGCATTTCAAGAGGAAACCAGGGAGACACTAACCTCCACGTCGGCCTACAAAAAAAGATCATCCATGGAGCACTCTATGGCGTAACAGGACAACACTTCCAGTGTTTTTCTTGATGCGTCTGGCCACTAAACAAGAGATGTTCCTAATGACTAATTTCCCTGATGTTTATATTGAAGTAGTTTAACTGGTCAACAAGTAAGAAAACACTCAGAAAACACTTAAAATCGATATAAATTTCATCTATATGGTTAAACATTGTCTGAAGAAATATGGGAGAGCCATTTAAGATTACTGATGACATTTTTCAATGACTAATTCATTTTTTTAAATGCCGCTAAAATATATGGTACTTTGGACCAGGCATTATGAACATTGTACATTATCCAACAAAACATAACGTCATCTCACAAAATAAAAGTTAACAAATAACATTTATTGAAAACAGTTTTGGGGGAAATTCTTTGGGAAAATAAATCGTATGGGCGTGTTATGTGCTTGATTGTTCTAATGGCATCTTCACTGGGTGAACGCAGTAGCATGAAATAATTATCATGATTATAAGTTTAAGTGACGAGTATTTCCATAGCAGACTAGCAAAGGTAGAAGTGTTTAATGGATTAGTCGACTAACAATACACATCCCTACTCTGAACCTCGCTCTGCTTTTGTAAGACAACAGTCATGTGACCTTTATCTGCACACTCTTCCTGCCATTCAACAACTAAGTCCAAGGATGTTAATTCACCCGCTGGAGAGTTGTAATGATGAGGATGGGCATCAGAAACGTCCAAATGTTTTTAACCTAAAGAAGAAAAAGAGATCTGATTCAGGTTTCTGTATAATAAAGAGATGATTCAGGGTCACACGTGCAGAGGATTTACTGAACTACCTCCACCTGACCAACCCCGACCAAAGAACTGCAGAGGGCTTATGGGAGGTCAGGTGACCCAAACCCCCCACACACACTCACATACACTAAAATGATCTCTTCTTGTGCTCTCTATATCCATGAAGTACTGATTTATAACACGCTTATCGGCGCACAGCAGGGCAGCTTAGCTCGGACTGACCAATCACGTGGCTCCCCGTTTCTCCTCCCTGGCCTTGACGCTCACCTTTGCACGTTTGACACAGCTACCGCGGGTGAAACAAAGCAATCTTGGTGATTGCTATCCACCTGGATTCTGCTAAGCTGAGGTGGGGGGAGTAATAAAGAAAGGAATGTGGCTCTAACATCCAAGGGGATTATTCCTATGCATTTTCCCTTTGCGCCGTAACACCTGGAGGGATTTCTGTATGTATTCCAAAGTCATTTTTTTATGCTCCATAGTGGCTATAATCCGCCTTGTTTGGTTTTGGAGGGAGTTCAGGGCTGCTTATGATGTGCAGCCACAGCCATACACTTACATTCACTATTACACAGCCTAATCTGGTTCTTTTGTGCTTTTATGTTCTTTTCGACAGATGAAATGAGGGTGAATTCTCTCTCTTATCCGTGGCACCACTACTCTGATGTATTTCCAGCACTTGATAAGGTCTGGGATTTGATTCACTGAGCTCACACACTAAGCACCAAGACACTTTGAAGGAGGCCAAAAGAGTTTTCATTTTAAATCCATGCAAATGCACAGGTTAGAGAGAAGATTGTGGTTCAGGGGGTGAGTGTGCGACTTCTCACACACCCCACTAAACCTGCATGCTTGTCAGTCAACGATTACTGAACCAGATGCTCAAATTGTGTCAGTCCATGTCCTGGGGGCATCATAAAAGGAGCAGTGTCACCTTGGTGAAACAAAATGGCAAAAGAATACCATTGTGCTTTCTCCAATCTGGGTCAAAGCCCAATTCTATGGCTGTTTGATTGAACTGTAACACTCAAAGTAGCATGAAAACCATCGAAAGGGCTTCATAGAAAAGTAAAGTGCCGTGCTACCAATTTGAAGATAACAGTGACCAGAGAGGGAAGAAAACAAACACCAACATGTGTTAAAATCCCCCGAGCATGACTGGTCTCAAAACAGCTAAACCAAACCTCTTTGCAAATCATCCAGTGCTCCAAAAATCTAAAGCCCCTACAAAAACACAGGAACCCCAAAATAGGAGCGATCAGCACTTTCAAAATTGCTTGGCAGCAAAGTGGAAAATCCTCTTCTGAAAACAGAGGTGTTTCCCAGGTACAACAAGAGCTGTGAATCACCCCGAAGGCACGGACTGACCCACACAATCCATTAGGATGAGTTTTTTCAGATCCAGACAGACATCCTTGTTCAGGAATCTGTTAATAATAGGGGCTTAAGGCTGCTGCATGAGAACGAGCAGTATTCATAAATGTGAACAGTGAAATCAATAAGGCCCGGCAGACAGCAGGAGCAGCGTGCTTCTGCCTATTTTGCTCCACAACAATGCAGTAACAGGGAGAAGTTGTGTGTTCCCAGGAAGCATGACAGTTTTTTTTTACTCCTTTTAAAGCTGCCCATTTGAATTCACGCAGATGCGGTTGCAATGCTGGCATTTCCTGCCTTTTTTAATGAATGTGCCACACAAACAATATGCCCTTCCGTTTGCAGGCGCTAGGTAACAACACACATGACAGGCACATTTCATTTCATACAGTGCTTGCATTTAATTTACAGCCATCCTGCATCTGCATAGTCGTTGCAGACGGCAGCACCGGCTGATACTCAAACACTGATTAACGGAAAGCAATAACAAATCGCAGGTGTGACACTCACTGACACGATGACAAACGTTTTTACGTTAAGAAATGCTAAAAAAACAATGAATAAAATAGCAAATAATATGTGGTAGTCTCCTATGTAGGCCATGTTATTTTTCAAAGAGAATATAGGTTGTGTTGACGGCTATTCATTAATACGCCCAGTGAGGATGAGAAGGACATCTTGGAGCAGAAATCCCCTCTTACCAGAGAGCATGACCGATGCCTTCGGAGGTCTCCATGGTCCTCTGTAGCAAAACCAAGCCGAGAAAAATCATCCCTGCATGCGACCGCGGGACTAAATCCTCCCACCAGAAGAAAGCTTCAATTAATTAAACATGCGGGAAAATCGTAAACCACGAAAAAAGAGCCCCTCGTTCATGCTGGCTTCGTATCCCAATTGTAATTCACCAGCAGCCTCGCGACCTCCGCTGTGTCGGAGCCCTGCGCATCTCAGCAGACCTGCTTTCAGAAAGAAGAAAGGTTTCCCTTCTGCACCGGATGAAAACCCTCTATTTCACACAGCCAACTGACTCAACACTGTCACAGACACGACGCCCCTCCCAGATGTTACATGCCTTCAAAGTGCGCCACTTAATCCTGTCATACAAATGTTGTTATCCAGTTGTTGCATAGGCACGCGCACAATGACGCTGAATAGTAAAACGCTGGCTTGAATCGACGTGTGTAGTGCTCGTGCGGTCCCTTTCCAGCGTATCCATTTATTCTGTGAAAACATCATTAGAAAAATAGTACACATATTTTCAGTGTGGCTGCAGGACATTCTTTAAAAAAATAAAAATTAAATAAATAAATAAAAAATAATATGATATAATATAATATAATATAATATAGCTAACATAATATAATATAATGCAATATAATATAATATAATATAATATAATATAATATAATATAATATAATATAATATAATATAATATAATATAATATAATATAGTCAAAATTAGCCAGATATGTAACACTGGCATATATACAGTATTATTGATTATTGTGCGTTTTCTTTGTAAATAAAGACAATTATGAACTGAAAAAAAACATTTTACATCTCGCTGTTAAGATAACAATGAAAAAAGCACAATAATGATAACAATAATAATAATACTTTGTGATTCAAACGCATGACAAAAAAATTTAATTAAATGAATAATAATAATAATAATAAAAAAATATTAAAAGAAAGTATGAAACCAACTTCAAGGTGCCTAATTATGAAGCATAACATTTTTTTAATGGAGCCTTCCGTTTTCTTTGCAACAATGGTTCTCAAACTTTTTTTGTCATGCTGCCCACCAGAATACAAAAAAGCTCACTCTCGCCCGTTTCATTCTTATCAGTCGCTAATAATAATTGGGGAGGTAACTAATGAAGGATTTATTTTGGATGATAGTGAAATAGATGTCAGCATGATCACATGGGGAAACTCTTATGTCAATTAATTTCCATTTTATTTACAAAGCCCATAGTCACAAATTACAATTTGACTAAGGGGGCTTTACATCTTATGTCATGCCTCTGTCCTGGGACCCTCACTGTGGATGAGGAAAATTACCCCCCAAAAAACTGTTTAACTGAATGGTAGAAACCTCAAAAGAGCAACCGAGGAAGGACCCCTCTCCTCAGAGGGACAGACATGCGATAGATGTCATGTATACAGTGTGTTGATTTTCCCCAAATAAATAATTCGGCTTTGTTTCACTCCATATTCTTCCCCTGGTCATCAATGCCCCACCTGCAGTGGCTCTACAGTCCCCCAGGGGGTCCCGCCCCATAGTTTGAGAACCACTGGTTTTAGAGGAACACCAGGGGATAGTAAGTGTTTATGCTGCACAACAAGCCACTGTAAATCAGCTGAAGTAGTTTCTGTGGGCTTCAGAGATGCTTCACCTTAAACACACAG
The DNA here is from genome assembly GCF_008729295.1 of Plectropomus leopardus. Taxonomy (NCBI): domain Eukaryota; kingdom Metazoa; phylum Chordata; class Actinopteri; order Perciformes; family Serranidae; genus Plectropomus; species Plectropomus leopardus. The sequence goes on along the minus strand of NC_056464.1, from coordinate 18,387,863 downwards.
ACATTGATGGACCACAGATCGAAGTCTCTTAAGCAATCTAAAATATGGGCTAGGCATTAGCTGTGGTTTCAACTGAAACAATGCTTAACAATAAAACCATTAACTCAACAAACATACCACGCAGAGAGCTGCTGAAACACTATCTGGCTGAGGTCGCTGTAGTCCCATCACATCATAGTCTACCATATAGGCACATAGCAGCAGTTTCTGAAGTCCATTATCACTGAATTCCTCTCAGTGTGTTTCAGATGTAGGACATCCATCAAATATATTTGAGAAATATTATAAAAAACAAGTCGGCAATAAAAGTTTATTTGCACACTGTCTTCAGAGAGACAAAGACAGAAAAATGTTTGTTTCAGTTCTCTAAATAGGTTTTAATTCAAAGACTTAATAACAATAGCTTTTTAAGGAAACTGTGATCCCAAACATTTCAAAATCTGCACAATTACTTGAGGAAACCAAGATAAAAATAAATCTGATTATATGCCAAGAATGCATAAATTAAGGTCATCAAGTTACTCCATAAACATCCCAATGGAAAGGGAGACAGGAGAAAAATGTCATTTTGCAATTGAAACAAAATCCATCAAAAGGTTTAAAATACAATACCAAATAACAATAATTATACGAGTCAATAACAGAGATGAGATGGACATGTTTTAAAGACACTTGAGACAATCGATCAGTCTAATAATTACAAAATTTCCTCATCTGTAAGATGAGTATTGGCTACACCACCGGTTTCATTTGAGGATATTATTTTGGAAAGCATTCTACAAAGCATTAAATAACAGAAGTTTAAGTACTCTGGTCTCAATACTGTTAAATTTCACAATTGTTCAGATGTTAAATATGCTCATCAAAACCAACTGATGTCCTTTTGTGCGGGAAAGCATCTGCTGCAGCCCAAAAATGATGATGAAGAGTGTGGAAAATTCATTGAGTGAATTTTAAAACAAACTTCGGTCCCCTCTAATAATTCATGTCATAATGAAGGTGGTGAACACTCACTTACTGTGTTTCATATTTGTATTATTTTGATCAATTTGTAAAAATTGTATTTTTTTCCCCACCTTTTGCTCTTCATTTGTTTTTTTGCTTCTTCCATCTACTTAGACTCAATTTTAAAAATAATAATCCACAGGGCAGTTTACTATAAATATACATTTTACTATAAAACGAAAGAGGTAGACAAGATGCAAACATAACTTAGTTTGTCCAAACACTTCAGGCTGCTGGTTAACTACACTGGTAACCGTGACGACATTGTTGACATGGTGTCCAACGTTGCTGGTGAAAAGATAAAAAAGGTAAAGTACTAATCATTTCAGCTTCATTTTTGGGCCGAGAGAGACTAAACTGAGTTTAAATGACTACTCACAAGTGTAATAACATTGAAGGGGTGAGGGTGATAGATTCCTCAAGTAAGAGTGTGAATCAACCAACAGAAAACGGACCACACAGAGGGCTGATGGACTTCAGCTCTACCCATTACACACACGCCCAAAATGTGACGTAACAGTCATGAAGAAAAGCCGTACGCCAACATAACAGAGAACATCTGAGTACAAACGCCTGGAGTATAATGTCACAGCTCCTGGAATGCCTTTGGTGAATCTTCATATAATCAAATCCTATGAGTACTGTCTGGAGGTAAATCTGTAAAATGTCATTTTTATTATCACCAAAAGATCAACAGAAACAAAAATAAAACAAAGTTGAACCAGAGAACTGTCTCTCTCCCCTCTGTGTTTTCGGTTCGGCCATCTGCCGAAGCTAAAGTCCTCGCAGCGCGCTGCAGTTGGAACAGATGCTCACTCTTCTCTTCACCAAGAAATCACACGTTGATGCCCGCTCCAGTATGATCGGGTCTTTACTCGATAACGGCTCTTTTGGGGGCAGTCCCTGGCACACAACGTACTTCTCCAGGCCCAAGAGCAGACTGACCACGTCAGACACAGAGGTTAAGCGTGCTGGGAACTTGTCATACAGCGGGTGGGTGGGCAGCAGCGGCTGCTTTTGGACGGTGACCTGATAGCAGAAGCCCGGGTCGATCAGCACCATGGTGTCGGTCAGGCTGGACTGTTTTGAGCACTGGATGAGCTGCAGCTGCGGGCCCTCCACCATGATGGCATACCAGAGGATCGGCATTACAGAGGAGCGCAAAGAGTGTAGCAGTTTCATGAGCTGGTCTTCTATGTCCGTACCACTCCCAGACGGGTTATCAGCCAGACTGAAGATCTGCGTGATCTGTGGAGACAAACAGAGGAGGAATAAATACGCTAACATCGTTGATTTACCTGTGACTGTTCAGACAACTGACATTAAAACAAGTCTTAGCAGGTCACTCACCATGGGCAACTCCTCTTCTTCTTCCTCTTCTTCTACCTCGTCTTCATCCTCATCATCGTCCTCTTCATCGTCAATGTGCTTTCGAACATGTCTGCCTATGAACGATCTCTCTGCATCCCATCTGTGTAGCTGGTTCTGGGTTGAGAAGGGTGAACTCATGAACTCAAATATTAACTACTGCAGATAGTGAAAACTTAATCAGTGAATTATCCACAATTAAAAATATCGAATCATATCAAGCATTCGCTAAACTGAAAATGAATTTTGGCTGCATTAAATTGTATCGAATCAGTTTTAAACTGCAGAGAACAGGTTGTTACAGATATCGTTTACATTAGACCATGTACCATGTATCAAATCACAGGATAGATATACAACCCTAATATTTACCCAATGACATCACATTTTACAGTGAGAAGGATCCACACCTCAGCTGAGTGTGAACCGGCTTTGGTGTGGTGATGTCTCACTGCCTGAGCTAGCAGTAAAAGCTTACACTCAGCTGCCATTTTATTAGGTACACCTGGCTAAAACTAATACAGTCGAAGGCAACAGTCCTGCAATAAATCATCACTTCATTAAGCTTTTAATGTTCAGACTGTGTTCAAACTCTTTCAGAGGAGTGTCAATTCAACTTAACGATCATTTAGGATGATGTGGTTCGGATTGTCGTTGCATTGCAATATACCAAGATGTGTTTTTAATGACTCGTCTGAACATTTAATAAAATCAACTCCTCTCTGAAATAATTTCAACAAAACTGAACATGTTAACCTTCATGAAAGTCAGTGTTTCCCATACATATTCTCTTCCTGGACGTCCTGTCCAGGTAAACTGAGACCCGCCCAAGATAAAGTCCGTATTCCACTGTTTTTTCCAATCAACAATGTAATTTTACAGAGCACACAGACCGTCCGCCCTCCAGCCACACCAGTGTTTCCAATTAATTACAAAGACTATGGCGGCCCACCATAGTCTAATTTGTCCCACCATAGTCTCAGTGGAGCTGGACTGTTAATTAAAAGCCTTGTTAAAACACTGTTGAGTTATTTGTAGTGCAGTAGCAGCAGAGATGTGCAGCAGAACGTCAGACGCATTAAAAGTGAAACTGAACCGTTCATTCTGCTGGGCCTACAACTGTCTTTCACTTACAAAAATCTGCAAATAGCTCCTCTCATCTATTTATCTGATTAGCTGTGAACGTATCAACATATCAATAATCTACCTCAGGAGTGACGGTCAGCTGCGAAGGAGATACAAAGAATCTGAAAAACAGAAACACTGAAAGTACAATTTATTGCGGGGCTGTTGTATTAGACTGCGTCAGCTTATACCGAAAAACGGAGAGTATTTTAAGAAATCATGTCTCGTTTGGCTATCTACTTAAATCCTTAAGTGACAAACTTTTACTCTGACAAGGTAAAATTAATATATTGGAAAATCTCTGCCAGCAAGGTGACATTTTCTATCTTGAATCAAAACAATTATTATGAAAACTATGATTTGACAGGGTTGAATCTTTGGCCAAAAGATTGTTTGCTGAATTCAAAATCACCAAACTAGGTGTCTTTATTTTTCTGCATCATTAGTATTCAGACACTGTACGTGAAACAACACTGAAAGCAGAATTTGTGCACCGTCAGTATTTGCATTAGAACCAGGAGGCTTTTGTCTGCACACTAAACAACCCAAACACTGCAGTTTTGCATTTGCACGAAGCAGCGGGCCATGTGGCAAGCATCACTTAACCTCTACTGACATACACTGCCTGACAGTGGATCAGATATTACAAATTCAAGCTGTACAGCCAAGCATCATTCACACCTGCAGTACTTTATTTTAAATTCTAGCAGAGACGCGTATGTTTCCAAAGATACCAAATATGTCAGGATACACTTGAGGAAAATCTGTGAAAAGTTATGCACAAGACATCTACACTGCAGAGTATTTCTCTTTGATTTGACTGGGTTAAGATATCCACTCAGTGCAAACACAGAGCTTTCCTTCTAGTTTACACAGGCAGGGCTCAAAAAACACAGTGATAGAAAGCTACAACAACACGTGACCACAATAACAAAGTGAAGGACAGCCAACAGGAGACGATGACAAGGAGAGAACAAACTGCTTGGTTGTAATATGCATCCTTCATAAGATCAAATTTATCTCTGGGGGTGGCCGGGTGCCAAGTGGTAAAGTACCATTTAATTGTAGCATCCCCAGTTTGACTTTGTTGCATGTCATACCACTCTCTCTTTCCTGTCCTCATGCCTCCTGTCTGTACATACACTGTCAAATTATGCAACCAAGGCAAAAATGCCCCCTAGTTGACATATGTGCTGTCACACTGACATGCCAATAAGAGAGCAGGAGACAGGGGAAGAAGGACCACTCCAATCTGAGACAACAGAAATCAGCTCAGGCACACCCGCTGCAAAAAGATTCATTAACCCATACAGATCACAGAGGTAAAGATTCCTATTATCATGGACTGGCTAAAAAAAAAAAAAAAAAAAAAAAAAAAAAAAAAAATCCGGGCTAAACAGACTTGAAACCAGGCCTGGTTTCATCACACTGAGCCACAGGCCAAAGAACAGCATGGCAACAGATACATAAGGAAATGGACAAGGTGCCAGGCGCATTTGTGAAGGAAAGCGTAAACAGGAGGCCATGGTGACACATGATCAGTCAGGTTAAGTGCTATCAAAGAGTAAAAATAAACCCCAAACCTCCTGTTTTTCAAATGACAACCAATGTACATGAGTATCAGTCGTGTAGTTGATAGATTCAAGTCCAAATCCTGACATTTTAGAGCAAAGTACCTGAGGTCTACATATTGTGTTATGAATATGCATAGTGACTGCCCTCTATTGGCTTAAACCTGGCTATTGCAATTGCATTTTGCTATTGGTTGAACTGGTGGCAGGTGACGTATATGGTGGCAATTTCCATCATCAACCACACCGCTTCCTTTCCCTCCTCCACAGTACAAAAGAGAGTCTTATTCTAGAGGCATTTTTTAGTTTTCAGGGTAGAGGCACTTCAGCCAAAAATCTGGTGTTTAGTTACTCTTTCGTATCAGACAGCAAGAATATGTACAGTATCAGCAAGAAACAGGTGCGACTATCCACAAAAGAACTGTGAGTAATTTCAAGCTAAAGGCTCCTGAACTTTAAACAGCACTATCACCAATCACAAAATCCACATTTTCTGTGGAAAAAAGTGCATTATTAATAGGACAAACAAAAAAAAGAAGAGTATAAGCTTACTATTTCTGAGTTGTTATGGTTGCTGATGTGAGAAACTCTTTCCGGCAGTCCATTCTGCTGTCCGAAATCAATTTGACTTAACTACCAAAAGACAAAATTAAGTTTACATTCTGTTTAGTGAAACATGCATTAGGTGACCAAAAAAAATGTAGATACAAATCTATTTTCCCAACCTGCATAGTTGATGGGTTTTTCACATTCAGTTCATAGTTGTATTTGCTGCCACTAGCGGCCTCTGCGCTCCAGCTCATCTACGACAGTGAAACATAAGCCAAGTATGAAGAAACCACAAATTCTTACTTAACGTTGGGGTTTTATCTGCAGGCAGTTATGTTTTTTAAAAAATCAAAACAAGAAAAAATACGAACTCAAACAATTTTTATCACAAAAGGAGCTGGCGACTCACCGCAGGTAAGTTACTGTCATCATCGTCGTCAGTGAAGTCCAAGCCACTTTGTGGTCCTTTGTTTTTCTTAAAACCTGTCTTTCGACTGTATGTGTAGTGAGGTCTAGGCCTGCCTGGCAGAATTGAGCTTTCTGGCCCGTAGACCTCTTGTCCCATCTGGAAAGGCAGCAGGTGTCTCTGCCAAATTTTACACTGAGATATTTAAAATCCACACTTCTACTTCACTAGAGTAGGAAAGTATTTCATCAAACATTGGTAGATACTTACCATTGCCTGTCTCTGACACTGACGAAGTCGACACTTCTGCCTCTTCTTGTTGCTGCCTCCAAACTTGGGCTTGTCTATGCAGAAATCACATGTGCCGCAGTCTTTCCTGCAGAGACAGGCTTTACACTCTCCACAGGATCGCCGCTTTCGCTTCTTATGCCACTGTAGACAAATATATAACAAAGAATAAAAGAGACATGTTTTATGTAATTACTATAACACTGCCGGTAGAAAAGTTAATGTTGACAACAGAAGACTGATAAGACACCTCTTTATACAAACCAAATACAACCATGGAGAAATAAGAACCCAAATACTCAGTCATAACAATCTGTGCAACTTTATATGGCAAAGTTAATGCATTTCCAGCCACCTGTTTTGATCCATATTTTCAAAAAGTGCATTAAAAAAACCAATACGTTGAAACCAGAGAAATTTGAGGGAAAACATGTTGCAGATAAAACAAAAACACTGCAATGTAGTGAAGTGAGGAAAACGTCAGCTCTGTGTGGAGACTGTTGGATGCATCTGGTACATTTCTTATACCACTACTCATTCTTATGCACTTTTCACAAATGTTGCGCATTTTAATGACTTTGTCTACATGGTTACAAACATGTAGTGACTATTAAATAAACCAAATAAGCCAAAAATACAAGCCCATAAACGTCTGTGTCAGCGTTACGTTATTAGAGAAATGACAGGCTATCAGTACCGTCACCACGCAACCGACAACATGCTGTCGTCTAGCCCGCTAAAAATTTAACCTAGCTAACTGCGACGATAGGCTACAAACCAGATGAGCCAAGCGCCACAGCCGCCATACGACCCCCTTTCAGACAGACACAAATCCGATCATTTCTAAATGTGAATCCTCACGATAACTTGAGAGGTCCAAACACAGGGAAATGCGTTATTATCTACTCACCACTTCTTTCGTCGGAGACCGAGACATTTTAGCTGTTATGGAGGCGCATCTTTCAACGCATTTAACGCGCTGACGTCACAGAGTGATGACGTGTTTGCTTCTGGGCAAAACACCGTCAGCGCCGACGACGGTACGGTTTCTTGTGCGGTACAAGTAGAGGGGTAGCAAAATATTTAGGGAGCACAATGTTGGATTTTTTGCTGATATTCCATATGCTGATATATAACAACTAATTTGGTCGATATTGATATATCCACTTTTTAAAAAAAACCAAAAAAAAAAAACCCAAAATCTCTTCTGTAGTGGAATTAACACTATATTATGCATACTCTTATCACGATGGCCCGCCAGTAGATGGAGACATAACACACAATGCTTTTCCATGTGTGTAATTTTCACTCATTGTGCAAAATAAGACAATACTTCAATTTAAGGGTCATGTTTTGAACATGTTAAATTAAAAAAAAAAAAAAAAAAAAAAGATGTTTGCGATATCAGCAAAGATAAGCATGTTGGCAGATTCTGTTATTTCATTTTAAAGCAAATATCTGCTGGTACCAATGACGTGCTAATATTATTGTGCATCCATACTAAATATAATGGCACAGATTTCCTCCTGAACATCACCATGAAAGGTGGATGTTCAGCTGGATAACAGCTGAGAACTGGACACCACTATCAGATGATCTGTGCTACACAGGTAAGTAACGTCAGTTAATTAATTATTTAACCTACATAAAAGCAGCCATTTCTTTAAAGTTGAAATTTGAGAGTGCTTTCTGTATAATGTTAGTCAGTATTCTTGAGTGAACTTAGTTGCACACATGTTTAGCTAGCTGAAGTTGCCTATGTAATGACTCGCTGTAATCACCTTTAACATGTGCATGCACAATCTAGCCAGTTGAGTCTCTGGATCTCACTTGTGTTCAGTGTGATTAAAGCAATAAATTGCATAAATTAATGTTGGATAGTTTTCTGGCAACACTATCTAGCTTTGCAACATCTCAAATTTTCCCTTCAAAGAAAATGGTGACTTTTATGTAGGTTAATTATGATTTGTCATTAAACACCTCAAATGAAAATGTATCACAAAAAAAAAATGTCTAATCCCAGTGTCAAGCTCTTTTTCAAACCTGTACTTTTTTACACTTATGCCCAAAAGCATATTTGTGTTGTTTTCTTAGAGTGTGGGTTGATCACTCTTTTGCTGATCGGTTTATTCTTGTCGATCGGTGATGCACGACAGCTCCCCGTGACTGCCCCCTGCTGTTCTAGCCCTATATGTTGAGTGAGGATAATGGTTTTACCAACCAGCGCTATGCATGCATGTTTACAAACACCAGTTATGTATATGTATCACCAAGTATACACACTGGGAACCTGCATCATAATACTGTTGTCAAACGTTTGCCAAACTAGTCCAAAAGATCATGAAAACAAAACAAATAATCTTTGCAGTGCCTTTTCAATGAATTCCAATCACGTGCATTACTGAGCTGACGCCTGAGTCACAGTGTAAACAAAGGGTATTATTATAGGTCTACTTTCCTAATAAAAATATAGGGTGCCTTATGGCTGTATACATACATATACAGCTATATTCTTGCTGCGCAGCAATAATATAGTCAAGAATATTTTCCAAAGACATCTGATCTAAATATGATTATTTTGGGAATCTCAGCACAGTGCCAGTGAAGAAGCATTATCTGCATTTTGTTTTGCAGAAAAAAATGTTAAAATTTGCACTACATTTTGATAGCTTAGTGACTGTACTAAAAGTACACCTGCACGACACTTAAAATTCATCTTTAAAGACTGTCAAAAACCAAAGAACTGGCTTGCAAAGTTTCTGTTTGCCACCGCTGTTATGGTAATTATGAGTATTGTTGCTCCTGGAGAACTGGACAACTTTCACTCGCCACCACTCAGGCCTAAAAGGCGTGAATCTATCCATCAAAATAGATTTTTTTTGTGTCACTAAAGGAAATTATTTCTTCCTGCCTGTAGGACAATGGATTAAAAACAACGAAAAAAACCCTCACATCATCGTCATCGTCAGTTGACATGTCCTCGTCATCATCAAGGTCCACGTTGACTGAGAAGTTCTCTGTGTCGCTGCTTTTGAGACTTGGGTGCTGTGTGAACAAAACATCATGAATGAGAGTGGGGAAAAGTTTTAGCAATAATATTAAGTATTTTGGTCATATGCTGAGAAATTAGTCTTTTATTACAAAAAGTTACCTGTGAGTCTGTAATTTCACTCTGTATACTCTGTAAAATAAGATAATTTGGTTAGAACTTGGAATAACTATCTGAACATTTTACATAACTGAAAAAAACTGACCCTGACTGTGAATATATAGGAAAACAGAACATTGTTGGCAGTAGTGATTGTATTTTAACATTCTTTATCTCAAAAACAAAGCCAATAATCAATACTGACTTAACAACAGAGCAGTAGGAACCATGAAAATCTTCAGATGCCTTGTGAGATCTTTGGCCCTACAGCAAGAACAGTACACACGTGCATTTTAGTGGATAATACAAGCTTTTATTACCTGGAAACTCATGCTATCATCAAACGTTTCAGGAATGTCATAAGGCCTCTGTGGCAGGAAGCCAGCACTTCCAGGGCTCTGATGGAGCAACAGAAAAAAAATCATAAATGCAAAACTAACATAACAAACAATATATACAAATAAAGAATAACTGTTAAGTAACCAGCAGCGTACCTTGCGAATTGGACATATGCATTTGCGTTTCCGACATATGCGTTTCCGGGACTCTGGGCTCTGCAGGCCGTGCTTGCAGTTTGCACACTGCCCACAATTCATTGTGTTGAGGCATCCCACACATTGACCACAAGGAATCCACTAAATTTAACATTCAAAAGATAAAACAGCAAGTTTGTTTATTTATAATATCCATTTTTCTTTATTTTTTAGAACATTTCTTTATCCTAATTCTAGAAAAACTGAGGAAATGTGTGTTCTTTGTGCTGAAAAATATGAGTTTTCAGCTTTTCTCTATACAAGGTGAAAAAACTAACTTTCATTTCCAGTAGGGCTGGGCGATTATACCTAAAATCAATATCATGATTAACTGAACATTTTACCTGGATCAATCGTTTTACTTTGGGAAAAAAAGGTTTGAGTAGGCCTATCCTTCGATAGCTGCAAACATTCTCAGTTCAGTGTTTCTGCCTGTGAATCTGTGACAGTAGCGGATGAGGACAACAGAGGGTGCGATGTCAGTGGTGTCACTCTAATATCCAACATTTTTTGTGGGTCCCTGAATGCAGCACAGTTCTTTTTATCTCTCGATGGATATTTACAGATTTTTGTAAGTGAAAGAGAGTTTTAGGCCCAGCAGAGTGAACGGTTTAGCTTTGCTTTTAATGCACCTGACATTCTGCTGATCCTCTCTGCCACTACTGCGCTGTAAATAACCAAATGGTGTATATATTATAATACTGCAAGTAATTAATAGTCCAGCTCCATTCATTGAGACTAAATTAAACTATGCAGCCCACCATAGTCTAGTAATTAATGGGAAACACTGCAGTTAGAGAAAGGGTGAAAATAAGGCAATGTGTCTGTGGCCCCTGGCCCCCAAATCACTACATCTGCCCCTGGTAATAATAACGAGAGCTCAATACGACCGGCTAGATGAGACATGGAGTGATGCGTCCTGGTATTTCTAAGTAATTTTATCCAAAGTCTGACTGAACCTGAAACTAAAGCAAAATCGTATGTAGAAGTCTAAAGAAGACGCTTTCCACTGCTGAGTATTTGGCTGTTTGTTCATTCAGGCACTTTGGTGCTGTGAGGAGAAGCTCCGCTCTGAAAGTCTGTCTCATTCTAACCGTGCAGCTCTGTCAGACCATCAGCTGTTTGATCCGTGATAATCAAACGCTGTGGAAGCACATACGACTCGGCTGTCAAATACTCAGCTGTATTGTAGAGTCAAATTTGTTCACTGCATTATACAATTATTCAACTCTTCTGCTGTCGCAGTGTTTTGCCATGAGATTTTCTTTGGTGTCCTGAGAGCATGAGAATCATGCCAGATGAGTGAAAGTTGGCAGACCTTACGGGGAAAGGATTAACTGAATTTTTATATAATTGAAATAACCGACATGGGCAAGATTACGCCGGTTTGAGGTTCTGAAGTCGGTTTCGATTACTTTTCGATTAATCGCCCAGCCCTAATGTCCAGTCAGTTTCAACAATGGAATTTTGTCATTAAAAAACAAAACATTCTGAATTTGTGGTTTAACAATGTGTTATTAATATTCTATATTTTTGCCTAGTTAAAGTGGCTAAAATGCAGTTGTTCATGGACAATGCTTTACCTTTCTGAAACGAACCATTGGATGCTCCTTGGTCTTTGAGGCCGCTGTAATTATAAAGAAATAAAGATTGTAGAGTGAGTACCACACCTCAGCTATATCCATGGTTTTTTCCTATTTATAAAATACACTCATAAATTGACATACCCCAACAACTGGGACAGCAAGGCCTTTTCCTTTGTTTGTCATACCATGTGCCTGTAAAGGAAATGCCACATCGGGCACAGACCCTGCAGGGAAACATGATAATGCTCAGTCCATCTGTAAGTATCTTTAGTATTTCAATTCAATCAAAAGAGTATGCTTGTGATGAGTTAAAGTGACTTGGTGATTACATCATCAGTTTTAATAATATGATTAAAGGGGCTCTGTGTTAAATTCAAAAAGTATGAGTTGTCTGGACACGGTTCTCAACATGGAGATGGCTGAGTCAGCGACTAGCAGCTAACGGTGTTAACTCGATGAACAACACTTAACAACTGCAACAGTGCCGACAGAGCTTATGGTATTAACCAGAAGGAAACTGGAGGGTGGGTGCTACGCTTCCACATCAAGGCCATCCTGATATTAGCAGTAACCACCTTATATGTACGGTGAAAAGTGGAAAACAGCTAGCCAGTGGAATACACACATGCAGCAACCATGGATGTATTATGGATTTATATAAAATATATAAAATATAAAATAAAATAAACTGATTTATTTTAGTTATTTTTCTCCCATTTCATCCCATTCCATTGCTGTTTTTAAAAAAAATTATGAAAATAGCATTTATTATGTATATATATACATGTATTTATATACACACACATACACACACATGCATATTCATGTATCAGTTTTACAGTATAGCATTATGCTGATATAACTCCTAACAAAGCAGCTATGATGTACACATTTATTTTTATAGTATCTTTTTCATATATTTATTCTATTTTTTCCTATTCTGTTTGTATGTTCTTTACCTTTACATTTATTTGCCAATAATATGTTTATTGTATGCACCAAACACCAAGGAAAATTCCTGGCAAGTGCAAACCTACTCAGTAATAATGCTGTTACTAATTCTGACTGCTACAACCATGTGGCAAACAAACCAGCGCATAGCTCGATGCTAACACACAATGTGAATTACCGTAAACACGCTAACGGAAATTAGCATCGCGATCGCGACAGTATTATCTTAACAAACCATCCATTTACTCCATATGTTTCACATTAAATGACGCGTGCGCTCGTACTTACAGGCATGCAGTCCCTGCGCTCTGTGAAAACGAGCTAACAGCTGCTGATTTACTTCTCATTGCTAGCGCAGTTTTGTTGTTATGATTCCCAGTGTTACCGTCCCTCCTGCTCACGGGGACTTTTTTTCCCTGTCCAGTCCCAGTCACGTGACGAATAGTGAACTGAGGAATGCCACAGGATTCCTGTGACCCACAGGTTTCCCCCAAAAAATGTCAGCCCCCCCCCCCTCAGCTCTACTGACACGCCATTATAATAACCGTTTTAAAAGTAATTAGTTACATGTAATTGAATTAAAAAGTAAATTTAATTGTAATCAGTTACAGAGAAAATATGTAATCAAATTACAGTTACCAATCAAAAGGTTGTATCCTAATATATTTTAGGTTGAAAAAAAATAATATATAGACTTCAACATTCATTCTGCTGCTTTGCATCTTTTTGCCATGCGGGAATTATTTTGGTAAACCCAATTTCTGGACATTTTTCAGCTTTATTGCCCAGATGAAAACAACTGTTTGAAAAGTAATTCACTTTAATCAAATGTAACAAGTTACATTTCTCTGATAAAGGCATTAGAAGAGGCACTGCTCAGCTGGAGACTTGTTTTAACAGTGTTTGTCAGAGGGTCATATAGTCGCTTCCTGCAGTCTTCTTGATGACTGCTGAAGGGTGACCTTACAGATGTCTTTGTTTTTCTTGTTTTTATGTCATTCTGTTGATTGTTTGACCGTTTAAGGATGCAAGTCAATTTCCGTGATCTGACAATAAAGTACCATCTTATCTTAAAGTAATTACAATAGTTAGATTACTTATTACATTTTAGGAAGGGCAACTAGTAATCTGTAACCTATTACATTTCAAATGTAAGCTTCCCATTATTAGCAAATTGTGGTTTGTTGCTGCGTTAATGCTCTAAATCTTCACACACAGACCATTTAAATAACTAACATACAAACAGAAGTAATAATGGACTCACAGTGTGTTTTCCTCTGACCCAATTTCTCCATTTATGGCGGGTTGCAAGAACACTCTGGAGGATGACGGAGGAGGAAGTTTAATCCTATCTTCATCTGATTTTTCCTCCTTACGGGTGCTTGCATTTGGAATTGCAACTGTACTGTGCGCGGAGAGACTCGTCTGGTTGTATGGAGAGGTTTTGGGCCCCTGAATGGGGGTGAGCCTGTGGTGTGAGTCTGGAGTGTCGGCCCCCTCTCCTCTCTCCATCATGCTGGACTCTGAGGAAGAGCGCTCCCGTATCTTTCTCTATCAGATAAAAAAAGAGAAGAAAAGTGACTGTGAGATTCACGCATCTTAAATATTGTAAGTTTTAAAGGGGAACATCACCTAAATTATGAATTCTAAAATGTTATTCCCAAGTTTAGTGAATATTTGTGAACATGGGTTACTCTCTCTCGAAGACAGAAACCAGGATAATAGGTCTACTACTACAACACAAAATCATCCAAAGCTTTCTTAATATGTAATTTAGGGTCTTACACGCATAATAAAAAGCATCAACAATTGTCAGACATCAGCATAAATCCAAATTTGAAACACTGTCATTTTATTTTTTTCACAGTTTGCTGAGGCTGGGTTGATTTGGGGCTCGGTTATCCCTGATCAATATTATGTAATATGGATAAAGCCAATAAAAGGTCAGTTATCAGGTGTCAAATTGAAATCCCTCAGCACTCCCTTAAATACTATAGATGTAATGTTACCAGACGGAGCACTGTCATTATGGCAAGTCTTCAACTACGTAACGTTATATGTGCAGCACGCAGTGTTTGTGTATGTTACCTGGCCTTTACCTACATTACACGGATTGACACCATTGAGTATATGGCCATATGACAAATTGGAAAGCAATAAAATTATAATAATAATAATTAATGATATGGCGCTAGGGCATGGTTTCTCTTTGAGTGATAAAAGAGGACAATACCTTCCCTCTGTGTCGAATTCTAACGGGTGGCGCTTCTCCCTCGTAAAATTTTCCCGTCTTGTACTCAAAGTTTGACAAGTCCAGATCCAGCACTCCAGCCAGTTCTACTCGGCTTCTCACTCGATCACCGCGTGGACTGCAAAGAAAAAAAAAAAAAACAATTACAACTGGAAAAAGCTGGATGAAAACTACTAAACACTACAACTTCCAGTTGTCATCCAGTCCCATGCCTCTGCTTCTACGATAGTTAGAGAATATAATTTTTCATTTAAAGTAGCAGTGTGTAGGATTTAGTGAAATCTAGCTGTAACTGAATACCGCTCCCCTCACTCCTCTCTTTCTAAGCATGTGGCTGGCGGCCTTCAGGTAATGTAACAGACACAAAACACATTAAACGTCTCATTCTAGGAAAAAAACGACAACTACTAGTTTCATGTAATTATACACAAATGACAACATACTGTCTGCCAACAGATACTCGTAAATCCTACACTATGGACCTTAAACCCCCTTTAAAAATGTATTGTAGCAGCAACTAAATTACATTTTTATCATGGATGTATCTGCTGGTCACTTTTTTGATTAAAATTATAATATTTTAAATGTGAAAAAAAGAAAACATGCAAGTTAATTATAGTGTCTAACCTGTTGAAAACCTAAAAATATTCAAACTACAATCATATAAAAGAAAAGATCTGAGAAACTTATACAAGCTAATATTAAGACTTTAGGCTAAATCTAGGCTCTAAAATGTATTATTATCACCTATTCATTCTTTGTGGTATATACATACGGTTTTTCTGATACCGATTTTTTTGTCATATTGCTTAGCCAACAGTGTTAAGTGACTGATTGCAAACTACAAAGAGTAAAAGAAGTGGCAGAAAGAAATTTAAAAAGAAAAAAAAAAAAGTAAAATCTCAACACTACCATCAAAACAGTTGACCACAAAGAAAATATATGATAAGTG
Organism: Plectropomus leopardus; assembly: GCF_008729295.1. Taxonomy (NCBI): domain Eukaryota; kingdom Metazoa; phylum Chordata; class Actinopteri; order Perciformes; family Serranidae; genus Plectropomus; species Plectropomus leopardus. Next base: position 18,372,130 of record NC_056464.1, on the reverse strand, counting down.
TATTCTGCCCTCTGAATTATAAACAGCTGTACATTCATTTACATTTGCAGTATTTACCTCATGTAGTAAACATCCTTCTGTCCTATGCTGGAACCTGAGCGCCGAACAACTTCTTTGCGTTTCCAACCCTCTCCCAGTATTGGCCATTCGTCCCATCCTTCATCAGGGTGCGTTCGCTTACGGCGGGGAAACTGAAGCCTTAATATAAAGGAGATGGGAAGAATACATATTAGAAATGTAAACACCACATGGGAGAAACAGACTGCACGTGAAGACATCCAAGATGATGTTAATACGCTAAGTGATGTTTTGTTGTATAGCTGCTTAGTTTCAATAGATTGAAGCAGGTTTGCCTGGAAGTTTGAGATTAGATGATTCTTTGATCAAGTGACAGTAGTTCAACAAATAACAAGACATTCAAAAGCCCTCGGATGTCCAATTGGCAGTTCTCTGAAGACCTGCATTTAACAGCTAAAGGCAAGTGGGATTAATGATGTTTAAAGACTTAACGACTTAATTACAGTGTGAATTCAACTTAAGATTACAAAAACCGAAATTGAAAAAAAAAAAAAAAAAAAAAAAAACTTGAACCGACATTACTTACTTATTATCAGGCAGCAGTTTGCCAAAATATTTATTGTAACATAAAACATTACTTTTTGGTGACGTTAATGCAAAAGGAATTCTGTAAATTCTTATTATTTTTAAAAATGAATTATTTTAAGATTTTTCCATGCAACATCAAACAAAAACCATGAAATGTCTTAGCATTTCAAAGACTTCTGAACGATGGATTTACGATATTTTAATACCAATTAAGGCCTTGTTTTCAGATTAATAAATCCAATGCCTTGTACGACTTTTAAGAATCTGCGGGAACCCTGAATTAATCTCGACACACATGATTATGTCCCATTTCCAAGCAAGCAGCTATATAAACACCTTGCTAGTGGACATCATCGTTACACCACTCCCTTTAACTAAATACACTTTGTTTGCACTTGGATATAAATATCCAAATCTAACTGAAAGATAATGCTGTTCTTTATCAGACTACTGACTAAAATATAAGGACTCAGCAGACAACCATGTGACAGCATATTTCCCTATTATTACTAGGGATGCACGATATTGGATTTTTTGTTAATATCCGATATGCCAAAATATAGCAACTCATTTGGCCAATAACCGATGTTGATATATCCACTTTTCCCCCACCTAATTTAAGTGATCATCAAGTCTCTTTTGTAGTGGAAGCAACTTCATATAACAAGAAAAAACACCTCAATTTAGGGTTGATGTTTTGTACATGTTCACTGTCAGTGAGAAAAGAAAAAAAATTAGGTTGTGATATTGGCAGCAATAAGCATGTTGGCCGATTCTGACATTGCATTTTACATCTGATATCGACCGATACAGATATTGTGCATCCCTCATTACTACATGACCACAGATTGCTGTAATTCAACATTATTCAACCTACTGATAAACCCTTTTCATGCTCTGCTCGCCGCCTCCCACGCTCTCGCTCTTTTCACTTTCTCCTGCCAAGCTTTCTTCTTCTTCATTCCTACCAAAGTCATCATCATCATCCTCAAGAGGCTCGAACCAGTCAACAGGAGGCTCACCACTAGTGGCCTTAGCCTCATCTTTTGCATCTCCTGGAATTTCCTTCACAGGATCTGAGCTAGGGTTTTCCTTTGTCTCTGGACTTTCTAGGAGTGCCACAGGCTCCTGTGCTAGAGGCGACTCAGAGGTGTTTTCTGCTTCGCTGCTGTTCTTCTCTTCTCTTTTTTCGTCTGTGATTTGTTCCACATCTTCTTCCACATCTTCTTCCACGTCTTCTTCCACAGGCTCACTGCCGGGGAACGGGGTCTCAGGTGGTTCCTCGTTCATTGATGCACCAGTGCAGGCTACAAACTGTTCAAAGTGTTCTGCTGGAGATCAATAAAATAACCTCTACAGTCGCACTTGCATCCCATTTAAAGTGATGTATTTTCACACAGAAGGTGGATGCAGCCACCTGACCTTGGGCACAGAGGTTTGGGCAGGCAGATGAACAGTCAGGGTGGTTGACAGCTGCTCAGCTTCTTATGGGAGAACCTAGAAAAAGATGACACTGCTTAGAAAATGTAAACACGCCGTCTGTCCAGCACAGTGTGCAACCTTAACCCAGCTCAATGGTTACTGTAAGGTAATATTAGCTTAGCAACAAGCTTCTCAGACATATGTTTCCAGGTGAACAGCAACAACTTTTGATCAGAGATTCAAAGTTGCGTTTACTCAGCAAAGCATGTTAGAGTGTATAAAATATAAAATAATGAGTCTGGTAAACGCTATCGCTAGCTTTCATGAATCACATAGCCTTGGTGAAGTAGCTAGCACTGGGTTGCAGCCAATATTATCCTGCAAGCACAACGTTAACGACACAAGCTAGCCCCCACTGCTAAATGTGCTGTTACTGAATGTACTTCTTATCTGAAATTATTTTTTAACACGTAACATTAGTTTAGTGACATATCACATACCGTTAGCACCAACAGCTGGAGTAGTAACACTGAAACAGAAAGCGGGGGTAACGTTAGCCACAGTTAGCTTCACGGTTCCTCTGTGATTTCTGTGTCCTGTACGCTGAAATTGTTCCTCTGAGATGAGAGCCGTGTGTCGCTATGTTAACCGTTAGGTGGGACAGCAAAACACACACACGTACACTTTTGTGGTAATAATATTTCACAGATAGTTCCTTGGCAATGTAGTCCCCACAGGTACCACTTCACTGTACGAGGAGGAGCTAATGCAGCTAGCTTAGCGGTTAGCATAAACGGAAACGGTAGTAGGACCAAAGAAGTGGAGACGGTGAAGATGCAAATCTGTCTCACCCACTCACAGAGAGGACTACCAACTCCACACAACGACCATGGAGTCAGCCACCCATAATATATCAAACACACTCAGTGGGAATGGCATCAATATAATCACTCCGAGATCTACTGAGTTTATATTCAAACGTAAATGTTCATTAATATGCCCTGTTCCATATTTTAAATACACTTGAATGTATCTACATATCTAGTCATTTTTATATTTTCACTGATAATAGTACACATTATTGTGAACATCAACATGCAGGCTCTTTTATATTTTAGTTTAGTTAATTTACACACAATTTTTAAAAAAAAACAACTCATAAAATCCGGAATAATAACAATAAGAAATGTGTCAGGAGAGGTCAAGAAGCCAGAGGCTTATACAATCGGACGCCCAAGCAAACATATGAAAACACAAATCTAAACTAAAATTTTGCAGAAAAATACAACAAAAGATAATTGACAACAAAGGGCACATTAAGCATAAAAAGTAAACAATCAGTGAACATGAATCCAGTTTTAAAACAAGAAATACATAAAACACAATGCAAAGAGTAAAAGAAAAAAATGAAATACACATCCAGAAATAATTAAATACCATGAATTAAATGTAATGATAGTTTCCTTTTAAAATTCTGAAAGAAAATGACCTCCTGATACCAAGTACTTTAACAGTTCATATCTGTTTTCATTTTCATCACACAACCAGTCGATGAAGCATTGTTTCGTTGCTTGCTTATTTACAAACATGACTCGTGTCATGCAAACATTTGGTTAGGAAAGAAAAAGTTAAATAAAAAACAGCGGATCTCACGTTAAAGTACGACTCGTCCCATCAGCAGACGGACGGGAGTGAGTGCTCTCACTCCGCCTTCATCCTCTCTAACAGCACGCTTCATCTTTTGTCATTAACGGTGCTGCCTTCACGGGTCATTAGACAGAAATGAGAGCGCGCTGGACATATAGATAACCCTAAAATTGTCCTGACAGTGACGTGACATTACAGGACGCATAGCTGGGAAAAAATTTTCTACCATTAAAATTAATTTGTAATACCATATAATTTGGCCTTTCATGTTATAGTCCTTTGTATGATTTTACTCTCAAGCCAAATCACACGCAACGAAAGTGCGCACATTTTCGCCTGAGAAGCAGGAATTTATGAGGAGCACTTGAAGGCAACCGTGCTTAATGAGGAGCTGTTAGCTTTTTACTAAAAAATAGGCTGTATTATAATTAAAGTATGCGGTTTTAAAAAGTTGTGCAACAGTACAAAGGAACCTTTGCATAAAACTGTAAGTTACTGCTATTCAGCCGATAAACAAACAAGATTCAATGGGACAGCTCTTTATTTATCAGAGTGGCTGGGATGTGACTTTGTCTTCCCCAATGCCACAATATTTTTTCTTGAACCTCCCTGAGTGACCCTCCACCATAAATTAGTTGTAAGATTTTAAAATGTAGCCCACCCTTTGATGCTTGAAAGTAAAAAGCTGAAAACAAAATCCTGAAGTTGAAAAAAACTTTTAATTTTTAGAAACATTACAAATGAGACATGTAAAATACATTAAAAAAAATTTCAGCTCAGTTTTGTTGTTGTTGTTTTTCTTTTTTTTTTTTTTTTTTTACCATTGGAGATGTAATCATCCAACAATAATTTCTGTAGTATCTAATAAAAGATAGAAGAAAACAACATGTTCTCTAAATGTTTTGGCTTGGAAGGCATACTATCTTCAAAAAACAGCAGTAAAAGAAATACAAAATACAACCATTTAAATTTGCATGCCCCTCCTCCGAGCCAAAAAAACACAACTCCCTCCCCAGTGATTAGAAGAAAAAAATGACTCCCCCTTTCTGCACAAACAATTCCCCTCTCATAAATAACAAACAGTCCCTATGATTTTTGATTTTTGTTTTGTTTTAACAGTGTCAGCGTTTTGAGGTGGAAGGGGCAAAGTTAGATTCAAGTGCAATATTACCAATATAGACATCAGCAGCGTTTGTTTCCATACCCTGTCACTGTGATGAACAGGTAACATCAGTCATGTGGCGTCAGGAACAATCCCTGTACAACGGTGTAATACAATAGAACAGAATTTCTTCATTGTTGTCACAAATTTTAAAGCAAACTTTGCCATACAGCTACTAAAAAAAAACATTACATTAACATTACACACATGTAAACACACTTACACCCACCAACACCTGCCTTACAAATAGTAATATAACAAAAAGATGAAAAAAGACAGAGGAACCGGGAGATTTGTGTTGCGACCAAAGTTTGTGCTCCGTAAAATAGGGGTTGTGTTAAGATTGTCTAACCAACAGCATAATATGTAGATATCTGTAACTTTTGCTGTTGCCAAAAATTACTTTTTTTTTGTAATGGTGAGACAGCAGTGCTCCACACGTTCAATACTGATACACTGTTGAAAATAGCTAACTTAGAAAAAATAATTAATATGAATATAGGCTCAGTAGATGAGTATAACTCAATATGGTCACATAAAGCAAGCAGTTTGTCTGACGCTCATATATCTCCTTCCTACAGTAAGATAGTAAGTTCTTATTTATTTATTTGTTTGTCTTCCTAATTTAAAGACTCAACTGACTATTTAGTTATTAATTGTGTAGCTGTTGCTGTTGCTATTTTTGCTTTTGTTACTGTTGTTGTTTGTTCTGTTTTTTGTTACTTGTTGACTTTTTGAAATTGCTTGATGGGTTGGTTTGGGATAAATGCCAAATAATAATGAAATTAAAAGTTACATAAAAAAGACAGAAGCTACTTTTTGTATATTGTGCCAATTGGTATTGCCCCTTATAAAGATATCATTGTGCTTTTTACACAGATATTGCACATTTCCTGATTTGTATGGAAAACAGCGGTCCAGTTGTTAGTCCTGTGGAGTGTTGAGATGATGTTCGGATGGTGATAGCTGGGGCTGTTTTTTGTGGAGTTCAGTTCAATTATGGCTCTGGGGTAGGAGTTGTTTTTGAGCTTGGAAGTGTTGGTCTTTAACACCCTGTAGCGCCTTCCAGATGGCAGCAGAGAGAGGAGGAGATGGTGATGGGAAAAGCTGCAGCCTTCACAATGCTGCTGGCTCTGCAGAGGCAGCGAGATCTGAAGATGTCTCCCGGTGAGGACAGGGGAATTACAATTATTCTCTGGACTTTGTTTACGACTCTCCAGAGAGCTCTTCTGTCTGCTGCTGAATAGCTGGCATACCATACTGTAATATACCACGTCACCAGTCTTTATAGAGCAGTGATTGAAAGGAACAAGCAGTTTCACAGATAGGTTGGTTTTCCTGTGTGTCCTTAGAAAGAAGAGGTAATGTTGAGCCTTTTTTTTTTTACCAGAGCAGTGGAGTCTTTTACTTACTTTCACTTTTGCTTGCAAGTGTTTTTACACTACAATAACTAACTAATAATCCTGCATAGCATTCCTTTAAATATTCTACTGTGTCCATCTTTGTGGTCCTTTTTGTAGCCGTTTGTCTATTTCTATGAACAAACACTGAGAGCAACAGAGACCAGAGTCATATTCCTCTTAGGTGTACACCTGGCAAATAAAGCTGATTCTGAAAGCCAGTATAATCATGCTCAAGAAGAACACAGGGAGGGGAAATGTCACATGATCCTCCGTCTCTAAATCATACCAATCAGAGAGCTCCGCGTTTGATTATTCTTGACCAATCAGGAACATCCCATCCCATCAGGAGGAGCGTAGTATGAGAGGTTTGAAATATGATGGCGGGAGAAATGTTGTTTTTCATTCTGAGTTCTGTCTGATATCAGGTGAGATCTGTGCTGTACTGTCTGCACTGTTCAAGATAAAGCACTTTATACTGCAGTTGTAAAGTTTCTTTGTTCTGTATCTCAGGGTCCAGTTCCTATGCATCTTCTAGTGGTTCTTTAGTTAAATTTATAGGAGGCTAAACACAGAATTAGAAAAATGACAGGGGCATATTGACCCTGAAATATTGTGTTATTTTACTGCCTTTGAAACATTTTTTTCTCAGCCTGTCCTCCTTTACATCCAGTCATATACTCTGGAAACTATTTTTTCCCCCCTCTGAAGATAGCAGTGATTGTTCTGGTGTGCTGTACTCTTCTTCATGGTAATTAAGGATGAACCGGTACAAATGGGCTTCATTTTAAAGCACATTTTAAGGACATATACATTCTTGATTTACCAAAAAAAAATAGTCCCAATTAAGCTCACAGTTCCTTGTACTAGGTGGGTGTGGTGACATGTTTTGACAAATACACACCTGTCGCAATTAGAGGCCCGGTCTGGTTATCATGCAGTTTATTTTCACAGAAGTTCTTTGAATGTATAAAACCAGATTGTTGGCTACCTGCTGGAGACAACTTTAGTTGGCTGCTTAGATCGCACATAAAAATAGAAATGTTAAACTTTTGTCAATATAAACACGCTACATACATGGTTAGCTTGGTAAGATTCTCTATAATTCAATCATTCATTTCATTTTGTTGAAACCAAAGAAGACTGTAATACCAGCATTGTAAACAAGAGATGCAAAAAGTTTTAAATAAACTTTTTGATTGTTATTTCCATCTTTGCTGAGCAAAAGCAGAAAAGTAGTACATATAGACGCCTCTCTCACCTGAGTTCAGTGGTTTAAGCAAACAATAGCTTTGGCATATATTTAAGTTTTGCAATTGCTGCACTTCAAGCCAAATTGTCACAATAATCAAAAGGACCCTGTGAAAATTGTGTAGAAAGGCCAATAAAAAAGATGGAACAAATACGTAACCGGAGCAAAGTTTAGGGTGTTTATTCAGGGCGATCATACCAAAAGCAACTGCTTTCAATCAGCAGAAGTTCGTCTGTCACTGTCAGGAAAAATATAGATCCATTTACCTCTTACAGTTAACTATCATACAAAGGTTTTAAAATAATTATCTAGTTACAAAATACGTTTTTATCCAAATGGTGGTTATCCTTTAAATCTTTAACACACAGATGTCATGTTACACACAGTGAGTCACAGATCCGAAAACTGGTGCGGACTAGGTCGACTACCTATCCTTGTTGCTACGGAGATCGGTCGTCATGGGGTCATGCTGAATTGTCTGGTGCAACATCAGAGCGAGCAGCCCGGCTCTGTTGGTCATAGCAGTCCTGACGTTACGCTCTTGTTCAAAGAGCTCATCCAACTTGTACCACTGAGGGTGAAAATAACAAAAAAGGTTACAGCTGAAGATAAGGTCTAATCAACGATTTAGCTTATTTATCAACAAAGTCGGATAATTATCAATCTCCTCATTGAAGGTCGAGGACCAGGAGGCATTCGCTTTAAACAGGTCTAATTTCAAAGTTACCAACATAACTCTTCTTTGATGTTTCCAATTAAAGATATGGGGAATTTTCAAAAAATAAAACCAGTTCTGTCTGTTAAACCCAAAGCAACAGTTTGACTTACCACCCGGACTCGCTCCAAGTCCACCTCTGCTCTCCGAAGCTTTTCCCAGTTGTAATGTTTGTTGCATTTCCTTTTGGAAACCCTGCAGTACTCTCCAGTCAGCTCAAACACGTTCTTCACCAGAGGACATCCACACACCTCGTCCACTGGGATCTAGTCAAGAAGGAAAATAGAAAAACAAATAGAAAATATCATCAAAATGTTACTTAATGTTTAGCAGAATATTACTGTCAGTAATATAAGTTTCAGACAGAGGTTTCATTAGTTGTTCAACATTCCCTTGCTCACTTCCACTCGAGGAAATTTCCACCGCCATAATATTTGTCATTCCAAATTGGTGAGACCGACCATCAGAGGGCCGAGGGAGCGAGTAAACAACGATGGTCACTCCAGAAATGCATCGTACTTATGAATTTGATGCAGGAAATCCTTCATGGTTAGGTGTAAGTAATGTGCGTAAAACTCTGGTTGAACCACAGAAGAAAGAGATGTTTAAATGGGAAAATAAATAAATGAGAAATGCCTAAAAATAAAATAAATTCACAATCTGACATGATTGCCATTTTCAGTTTTTTTTAAAAATATATCTTATAGGTCGATGTAGATATGCTTACATGTGTACAGGTTCACCAAATAGAGTTTCTTGAGAAAAGCATATTGATTACTTGATATATAGTGAAAAGTGTCATATAATTAATTACAGTTAATATTTATTTAAATTGTTGCACTGTTCAGATTGTGTGATTTCTTTATTCCCGACATTATCTGTAACCACATGGAAAATGACTATTATAAACCCACAGTAATAATAGTTATGATAACCGGGATACAAATCACAATCAGAAAACTCTAAAACAGAAACTGATGCAGCTAATTAGTACAAATGTATTGCAATTACTCGAAGAAGACGTCTTCATTTCATTAAATGAGTTTTCAGGTCTTTCTGATGATTTGTGAAAAGCAGTATAGCACTGAGACCGCATCTGAGTGATGATAGTTTGGGCTGAAAGTGTGTGCTCCATTTAAATCCGCTGCTCCTCCCATGTCCACTTTCCATCTGCTCTCCAAATGGTCTCCATGCAGGGTTGGAAATAAGCACCAGTCACCAGCCGAACGCTAGTAAAATATGCAAGTGGCTGCTAGATATGCTTCACTCAACAGCCGAAAACACAATGGTAATCTATTGAGTGAGTGGTGGATTTTGGAATCTATTAGCCATGGTGGCAGGTGGACTAAAAAGTTAATTTCCAACCTTGCCTCTGTGTAACATTTGTTGTTAAAGAAAACAAAAGGGCTGAAAGGAAGTGAATGAGGGGAAGTGGAACAACGGATGAAATGTGGTGAAAGTGAGTATTTTTTAGTGAATCATGATTCATGCGGGTGTCTGAGGGGTTTCCACTGACCTTTGGATCTCTGGAATGTTCTGGACACAAAACCTGAAGCCTCTTACAATATGTTTTGCTTTGGGGATTGTACACATCACAAAAGAGTCTGGTTGCTCTGTGGAAAACAACAACTGTTAGCAAAGCAACTGAATGAGAAATTGTCTAAATCTTTGAGTGGGATTGTTTTTCTTACCCCTCGATCCTTGTAGGGTACATGGAACCAAAGGAGGTCTGACTCTCATACTGGCAAGATAATGGTCAGAGAAAGAAACGTTACACGTAGCCCAAATGCTTTATTTGCATTTATATTTGATGCTTAGAGGCAGAAACAGGAATTTAAAATGTACTCACCTTTGCGTAACATCTCTCCATATGTCTCAGCGCCACTTTTGGATTGATGGGATGACTACAAGACACGCAGAAAATCTGCAGGTCTGTGTCCTCGCTGTCACCTTCATTCACCTGCACACAGAACCAGAGCATTCATCGGAAAATGTCACCACTGTTCTTTATTAACGGCATGAAACAAGCAAATAATGTCTGAGATTATATTTTTAAAGCTGGCCTTGACTTTGACAAGATCCTCGGGGAACTGTCAGGAAAAGGCAGCTGCGACAGAACAAGCACGCAGGCTGCTGCCAGCTCACCTCCTCGTCCTGCTGAACTGCCTGCTGCTTGGCCTTGGCGATGATGCCTTCCAGTTCGTGGAAGCGTCGTTCCATCTCTGTGAGACGCAGCCGGGCGTTCTGCTGTTCTCGCCGAATGCGCTCCAGCTGCTTCTTACCGTGCTCCTCAGCGATGCAGGGACTCTGCTGCCACTGCTGGATACGCTGAGGGAGGATCTCATAGATCCTACTGTGGAACAAAATGCACACAGATTAATGCATATACATGTTTGCTGTAACTGTTTTTAAGAAAAAGGTTTAAATTTGCTTATATGTCAAATATTTTAGTATATTTTGTGGTATTCAAACTAAGTTTAATATGAATTTGTTTTATTTTATCTTTGGGTTGCATTTGCTTAAATTAATGAAAATTTTATATATTTCGTATATTATAGAGACTTATAGAGGCATGTTGTGACGGTCCCACCTGTAGCTGTCAAAGGGAGGTAACGTAGGCACACGCTTTTGACTCTGTTGAATAAATTAATTTACTTTTTGGAGTGATGGAAGGTTTTTTTGTTTTTGTCAGAGCAGACAACATATTTAGTGCCACTGGCAACAATGAACAATGAAAAGCCAACAATGCTAAAAAGTCAACATGATCAGGATATTGTTGTGGTCGTAATTTAGTCAATCATAATGAAAAGCCTCAGAAACACTTTTAATGGGACACTACACTGAGGATAATGATAAGAAGGAGGCAGAAAGCAGAAGAATACATTGTGACATTTAGTGACAAATTGTGAGTTTAAATTTTTGTTCAGGTTTAGAATTTCCCAGCAAAAGCTAATGCATGACCATAAATCTGATCATCAACTGGATATACAGTACAAATCAACGCTGTTTGTCTGTGCCCTTAATACTAAACAGAGGTGTATTTAATTAAAAAAATGTTTTGGAAAAAAATAAATGAAATAAAATAAAACATCTGGGTATTTAAATCCACAGAGATGTTGGCTTCATCTGTTCTAAGCAGGTCTCCAGAATAAGTATCTATCCTAAAAAAAAAAATACACTAATGCACTAAAGGTAAAAGTTCTTACTTTGCAGCTCACTTCATGCCACAGTCCTCAGAGCAGTATTTTGAGTTGGCTCTTGCAGCCTCCACACAGCTTGGCCCCAAACACTGTCGCTGTCCGGTGTTATCTCGGAGGTCGCCTTTCTCGCTGTATCTGGTTCTGTCTTTGTGCTTCTGCTTCTGTTTGTGGCGTCTTGACTCCTTCTGGAATGTAGAAAAAGAAAGGGAAGAAGACCAGATGTCGTATTTACATAAACACCTGGCAAATAACGATGATATATTCTATAAGGAAACAAGTCTTACTTTCTTGTCAAACTTCTTTTCTCGTCTCTTGACATGCTTCACCTTCACAGCCTTCTTACGCATGACAGGACTGAAAGGCGGCTCATCGTCTTCATCACTGTTCCAAGCCTTGATGAGAGGACAGCAAAAAAAAGACTAAACATACAGTTCCTAACTACTTGTTTTAGCTGCTGATTAAGTGTATCTAACATGAGCTGATTTATACACAACAATATGGTTTCAAATTTTCTGCTACCATGTCGTTGTTCAGCCCGGCTGCCTTGTACTGCTGGTACAGGTCCGCCTCACTGTCGTAGTCCTCGGAGTATCGTCTCCGTCTGTGGTAGGAATTGTCCCTCCTTTCTTGCAAAGACATTTCCTCATCCTTCACTCGCAGCATTTTCTGAGCAAAACAACAAGCAACAGGTTTCACATTTCAAAGTTGCCAGTTGTTCTTCTACACTTCTGTGGGATAATCTCATTTGAAAACAAAATAGAGATAAAGGGACTTACCCTGGCTCGAACCTCACATTGCCTGAACCTGCACTTCTGTCTGATTTTGTTGGGGCCTCCAAACTTCTTCATGTCCTTGCAGAAGTCACACTGAGCACAGTCCTCCGTCCTTCTGCAGGGCTCACATTCCCCACACATTCGGACCGAACGCTTCACCTGAGGAATATCAAAAAATGAGCCATAAGAGCCACTGCATCTTAAGAAAGGTCAATTGTTTTACACCCTACATACAGTATTCATCTAATACTAAGGTGATATTTTCTGTCATGTTCAGTTTAAAATTAGGTTACAAGTTTAAAACTTGTGTACAAAACTATAAAATTGAGGAGGATGAAAGACAGTAAAATCATCTGATCAATGTGGCAATCATGAGTGACATTTTAAAATAATTCCACAAAAAATAAGTCTGCCCTTTAGCTTCATGTGACTCACTGTGAGAAGCTTCTGCATTACTACACCATGCAACACATGCTTATACTTTCAAATTACTGTAAATCAGGAATATTTGTAGTAACCTTGATAAGTGTTTTTATTTATATGCAATAGACATATCCTTTTTCTTCTTGTGAAAAATATTTTTCAAAAATCAGATAGAATCATATGTTATTACATAAGCAAATAAATACATGCTAATAGTAATGTTATTGTTGTTCATGTCAGTATGAAATGGCTGATGTTAGACTTTAAAGATGGAAGAAAAAATGGTCTAATTTGTGTATTTTTTGCAGTCTAAACACTAAGAATAGATGAAACTTACTTTAGATCCACGCCGCCTTTCACTCTTATAGTCAGGAGTACTGGGGGTGCTGTACTGTTTATCGGATCCTCTGTCAACCTCAGCTTCCTTCTCTCGGTTTTTCTTTGATCTATACTTTATTTCCAATGAGGAGTTTTTATCTGGTGACAGGGAGAATAACAAGACAATTTTATGTTTGTTTTTCAATTATAAGTGACATATTTAATTTTAAGAATGACACTAAAAACAGCCATGAAACAATTTTTTTTTTTCATCACCTCTGCATCTCATGCAATACCATTCCCGGATTGCCTTCGCCATCTTCTCTGTGATGTTAATGCAGTGGCCATGAAACCACTCATTACAGTTATCACAACCACTGTGAGTGGGAGACACAAATGAAGATGGTAATGTATAAGCGTGGTTGCATCTTTACACAGTGATGATTAAAAAAACAGCATTTGTGTTGTGAACTTACATCATGAAGCAGTTGATGTCTGGTTTCCGGCAAATACAGTACAGAGGTGCGTTCTCGCCCTCCATACTGCTGGTCTCAGGCCCTGGTGCAGGGTCAATGTCAGACATTTCGCTGTCCTAAAAATTACAATATGCACAACAAACCACATTACAAAGGGTAAAATTGTACTTAACACCACTGATAACTAATCATTATACTGCAGGACATTGTTCTTAAGGTGAGCAGAGGGCTTTATAAGCATATAATAAAACATTATTTTGTTTTTAAAGCAGCTACTGTGCTTAGAAGCAAATACAAGTTTATGCTCTCGACTCTCCCACTCTTACATTATTGTTTGTGCAACACGATCATGTTTAACACACTGTAAGGAGCAAGGTGTGGTAAAGAAGCCGATTTTATAGCTAACGTTACGTCGTAAACTATAGTTTAGTGAATCATATTTAGATTTCAATAGCTATAAAGATAACTTGACGTGTTAAAATTTGTAAAATATTCAAAATTAAAGGAGTCAGCCAGCTAATGAGCACCGACAGTAAAAGGAAAACTCGAAAAAACATATAAACTGCTTTGTTTACACACAAACGTCACTGAGCTTCAGTTAGCGTACATAGTACAGTTAGCATCAGCTAGCTAACCTGACTTTTAACGACAGTTAACGTTTACCAGCTAGCTTATTTTGCTGTATCACACAACTTGTCGATACAAATGTCCATTTCACTAACGCTTGGGTGTTAATATTTATCATTATTAGGACTTATACTTACAGGGTATAACTAGGATCATAACATGCTCCTGTGGGATGAAAACTTACCGCCGTGTGAACGTTATTCGTTGCCAAATAGTTAACTTTGCCAAACCGTAACGCTGTTTTTAGCTCATACTTACCATTGTGTGAGATCTGCAAGTTCCACTATTTTGTCGTTTTGAAGATATAAGTTATATCATATAATATTAAGGCAACAAATACAACACCGAAACGGTGAAGCTGTTAGCTCTACGGCTAGCTTTCGGCTGAGGTTCACAACATCGGCCACTTCTTCTTTTTCTTCTTCTGCTGCGTTTAACGGCGGTTGGCGTCCATAAAGTCGCATTACCGCCACCTACTGAATTCAACCCGGGATCTTTACTAACTAGGTACGAATAACAATACCAACAATCATAATAACAATATTCACAATACCCCCACCTATCCTGCTCCTTCTCTAACGTATCTGAACTACTTCTCGGCTGAGTGAGAGAGCCTGAAAGCGTCTCTCAATAGTTGCTGTTCATTCTCCTGAAACCAAACAACATCGGCAACAATCGGCTGACCTCGTTACAGCTCGTAAAAATTCTTCTTCGCTGGTGCCAAATTAAATACCTAACAGCGCCACCTGTTGGAATTGTTATGAATTGCGTTTCTTAAGTCTTTCAAAACTGTAACATCACTTTTCTCTTGCTGCTGTCAGATGCCTTTTAGAAGTATTTAAAACTCTGAACCCTGAGCAAATTGCCCTGATTTCTTTCAAAATATGGGGAAAAAAGGCTATGAGCAACTAGGTAGGAAGTGTTTTACAAAGTGCAAGAAATTAGCTGATTAAAAAATATATATAAAAAGGCTAGGAGAAATTGTCTCAGGAAATAAAAGAAAAAGAACAACTATATAATTCTGAATATTACATATTTAAGATTAAGTTACAAAATTATTTAAATTATACTAATTTTTAAACACTTTTTTGAAAACAGTTTCTTTGTTGTAGTTTTTTTTAACCTTCTTTTTTTCTTTTTTTCCCCTTCTTTTTTCTAAAACTTTTCCCGTAACTTTCTTGTACTTTTTTACTGATTTCTTGCAAATCTTTGGGTCATTTTCTCTTTTGTAGCACATTGCTTTCTCTGATGTTTTTGAAAGAAATCAGACAGATTTGCTCAGGTTTCACAGGGTTAAAGGAGGAAATTACTCCAGACACACTATGACAATCAGTGTTACAATTATAGTCATATTGTCTCCTGCAGATTTAAATGTAATATGTATGTATGTATGTGTATAATATATTATAGAAATATGGAGAATATGTGATAATATATTTATTTAAAATCATGTTAATACTTGCTTAAATTGCTGCCTATTAGTTGTACAGATGGACAATTACACTTATTAATCAATATTAACACAACAGTTCTTGCTCTTGTGGCTATTACACACATCATAGAAACAAAATGTCATTCTATTTCTATGGTGTACACACACACACACACACACACACACACACACACACTAGAGCGGAGAGACAGGCTGTGAAAGAGCCTGTGTGATGCAGTTAAACCTGGCTGAGGCTGAGCCGTCAGGTCTGTGATTAACAATCATGCTGGATCGCCTACTTCTAAAATATGCCATGAAAAGTGAGTACAATATGTTTCTTTCAAAATTCTTAACATGCAGAGCGCAACTATGAGACATAAACAAAGTTGGCTTTGTGGATTCCTGTACATAAGAGTGATTAATGACATAAAATGTATTTCCAATGCATTTAGAAGCAGAGTATGATTAATTAATTTACTGTGACTATCAACTCTATTCAGATCAGCTGAAGTAAGGTTTATTAAATGTTAATAATTTAGGATTTGTCCCATTCAGCTTGACATGATTCTACATTACACCCTGTGTACATGCTTTGTATTTTTTCTGTATACCTAAAGTTATTTGTTAAACTATAACAATGAGTTTAAAAAACCATATAAAATACTTCAGATAACTGAACTGACGGTGTATTCCTCTGCTGTATATGTAAATAAAATAAAATAAAATTTCACATAATGTAAATATTACTTGAAGACATGAATCATTAATGGCTTGCAAAATCAAGATCTCACATCCTCATATAGCTGTCAGGATATCCCTGTGCTGCCTTTCATCTACATTATAAATGTTTCCAAAATGGTGATTAATAATAGATTAACTTCACTGCCATTTCCAAGATGTCCACTCATCACTAACGGCTACGAAACCTCAGCTGCAGATCTGAATCTGGGTCTGTGGTACCTGCAGAGAATGAGGAGGATGAAATTGACATTTTCATATTAGTAAGTATGTTATTCCAGCTTAATTTATTAAAGATTTAAAATTAAAGCATTATAATTTTCTCTCATATTGACAAGTCCAGGCTCTAGTTCTCTTGTCCTCACTCACAGCCCTGGTTGGTTGTCTTTTATGTTCTTCAGAGACTGAAACGGGTAATATATATCACTGGAAGTTACAATGGATGCTAAACTGGATTCTACAGATATGAATGAGAAGACTGATGATAGAAGTGACGATGACTCATTAACTTCCGCTTCAAAGTTGCCCATAATACCTGACAGCTCTATTGCAGGCCCATCAGGTATGTTTACAGAGAACATGGTTTATATAATAAATCAAGTAATGAGTTGCAGTTGCGTAGAAAAGCTGAACTTTCCTTTCATGCAGGATCTTTGACTGAAGTCACAAGTTTTTCAGAGCAGATCTCCACCGAGGACACTGAATTATCTCCAGCTGACATCTCTGTGAATATAGTCCTGAAAAAAGTCAACGGTATCTATGAGCTACTACTACTTCACCCAACAAAATGATCATTTGTATGTCAGTGACTCACCACAATACTGTTATGTTGAAATCGGCCTCCTCTATGAACGAAGAGTCCAAAAGCAGAAAGTTCTTGCTGAGTTTAAGTCACAGGGGTCCACATTTAACAACAGCAAAACTACAACAAAACATCTGTTTACAATATCTCACAGAGCCCGTGCAGTATAATCAAAGTCTCATTTATCCAGTTGCAGTGAAAATGTATGACTGGGGAGTACTGAGCATACAACTGCATAGATAAGACTTGAAATATTAATATATATAATATAGTGAGAGTTTGTAGACACATATTTTTAAATAGTTTTGTTGTTGTTTAAGGTGGATCCCTACATGGGGAAAGCAGGTGCTGCAAGGTACAACAGGCTATTTGAACATTTGTTTTAATTTTTGAACAGCATATGATGGTGCCTGTCTGTAAACATATGAAAAAAAAAAAGTATAATATGGGAATTTTATTAATTCCTCCAATCTAGCATGACAATAGCAGCACTCGGGTTGAAATGCAAGGGTCGGGGTCATCTAAATTTAGTGAGAGATTTGCCGTTGCAGAAGCTGATCATGGATGAATAAAGAGAACGGAGCAAATCATTTGCACAGACGGGATAAGAAAGACCAGAAAATTTCAGAGAGCTGCTTTTTAAACCCATTAAAATAAAATACCATTGACACAAGGGACCTTCACTGCGGGGGAAAAAACAGTAGAATGGAGTTTCATAGCAGCTAACATGAATGATGGAGCGGACAATGAGGGAATGTATAATTTGTCCAGGGACATGAGACAACTGGATGTGCGACACCATTCAAATTAAATGTTGCCACATTGAGTCCAGAGAGAAACTGTCTGAGGAGAGGGAGTGCACGTTGTGTGACCAGCAGCTGATGGAACCGCTGATGTAAATACGTCTGAGATGTTTTCCTGCGGCTCCTGTATGCATGTGCACATACTCAGTCATGTGCCTACACTTATACTGTGCAGCACCTCTGAGCCAAAATATGTTCCCGCACTCATGGACCCCTATGACTTCAACTCATCAAGAATATTCACCATTTCTGGATTCTGTGGTCACCACAGAGGCATGCGAGGAAAAAAAAGTTTTCTTCCCAAATTCAGCATAACATGAGGGTGAATAACTGGCAAACAAGTGATCATTTGGGGGTGAAGTGTTCCTTTAATGGCTAGTTCCTGAGAAAGTTTTCATGAATATTTATTATTTTAATGTCTGGTGCAGAAGCCTCTGTTGAAACCAGCTTGCATAATAAACCAAAAGGTGGATTGAGCAGAGCAGCATCCACCTGTAGCTCATGCTCTGTGGAGCAACGCCAGCCAAAGCCTCTATGTGCCCTGCTGCCATCCTCACTGGAAACCTGCACAGTTCATGAAGTGAGTCAGCAATTCACATCCATCAGCAGGAGCCGAGACAGTGTCACAAACACTACGGTCCCCACTGAACCAGATGTTGACGGTAAGGACACAAAACTGTTTCCTTGTTAATCTCTTGTAAAAAATTTCCTCTTTTAAAGCATTCTTCTCTAACTTTGCCCCTTTTCTCGTTCACTACCTTTCCTTGCCCGAGACCTTTGTGCTGCCGTCCTTTTGGCCTGCCTCTTCTGTCACCCACTGGACTGTTTACTGGCCGTGACGAGAGGCTGTAACGAGTGTGTTTGGTCTCTGTGCTCGTACTTGTGTGGCTGTGAGCCCAACACCCTGCAGCCTCTCCTGGACATCACTCACCACTGTGACCTCTGCACGTGTCTGGGTGTTCGCTGCTTCACGTGTGACTGTCCCGTCTGCGACATCTGCCTCCAGGCTACAGAGTGCCTGGACCTCGCTATGGAAATCTCTCAAATGCTTTACCACTAACGCCAACTGTAAACAACAAAAATCACATCCAGACATGAACCAATGGGAATCATTTATTTGTTAAAATCTTCCGAAAGCCAACTTGTAAGGATAAGACACAAATGCTACCTGTTTATGGTAAACAGTCGATGTCAGCACTCAAATATATGTCAGGGTAAGACGTGGTTAATATTGTGGAGAGCCATTAAGTGGAAAAAGCTGATCATGGGTACTTAGGGGGAACTGAGCTCTGGAGTAGAGCTGCTTTTAGCTCAAAAGTCCTGAATGACCTGAAGAGGACACCTTAAAATCTGCGTAACCACCAGAACAGTATGTTTTTGGCTGCTGAAAAAAATAAAAATAGATGTGTATTATAAACGTCGGAGGGTGTGTTTGAGGAACAAAAATACAGTGCGTCAATGTTAAAAAAAAAAAAAAAAAAAACAAGAACAACTACACTTATGCAGGTACTTTTTCACACACATTCATTAACTGTACATAAGGTTGCGTTAAGCATCCGACAAAAATTAAATGCCTTTCTAAAGTTTGTGGCTGTTTTATAGAATAATAATTGCATTGCAGGTTTCACACAACAAACAGTTATATCTTATCATTACAGAGGTGAGGCTAGTGGTTGGTTTAAAAGAAGGTCAAAGCCCTCTGAATTCATACTACAATGAGCAAAAATGCATTATTAGATATATCACTTTTGATCGTCATCAAAAAAAAAAAGCCACAATCTTGGTAGAACATGCTAACCAGTAAAATCACTCAGTGACCATGGAGGTTAACAGAGACAAACAATCACTGACAACACAGATATTAGTCAGGAGAAACTACTTATCAAACTATTATTCAGGTATCAAAAAAAAGAAAACTAAAATGTAATGATCTACAGTACTATTGTAAAAGATAAAATTGTTCTGCATTTCTCATACTGTCTTACATTTCCATTGACTGAGTGAATATATTCAAAAATAAAATGCTGATTTGTAATTTGTAGCTACTCTGGAAGAAGTCCTGCTTTGGCTAACTAGCTGCAGCAGCAAGTGATTTTCCATTGCTTTTTAAGGTTTATTACAAAGACATGCAACCTGGGCATTAGCTGTCCACTGTGTGTGATAGTAATAAAAACAGACAAAAGCTCTCATAAAATGCATAGACTGCCATAAAATAAGGTGCAATAAAATTGCTCAAAATAAAATATTCTTATATACAATATGCAGTTAATATTTCACAATGTGCCAATTCACCTTACAAAGATCCCTTCTGTAGCTGCTGGTGAAACAACCCAACACGGATGCGACTGCTATTAACAAACCCTGATTCCAGTCAGTTGAAACAAAAAACAAAATAAACTGTATGTTGGCATCTCTTGATCAGTTTGTTATGCCAGTCTTGTTGTGAAAAATAAACCTCACAGCTTTCTTCCCTATAAATGAGCACATAATAAATTCAAGCAAACTTTATATCCCTCTTAAATCTCTGAAGAAAACCTTAAAAACTATTTAAGAATGTATTATCTCATAATTCTAAGTCCATGCCCTTAATATATAATATTCCATTTTAGTAAGATTGTATTTATAAACCCAGACATGATCATCTGACCAGCTCCAAACAGGAACAATAATAATAAGGTCTGTATGGCAAAAAAATCAAGAACTTACTTTTTCCAACGTTTGTTAGTTTTGATCTTAATGTTAGCTATTTCTGCTTCTACAAGCTCATTTCTACAGTCCTATAAACAGACTCGTGTTATTTAAGGGTAGACTGCACTTCCTGACATTCTTGTCCCTACAGACAGTCTCTGACTGCCACACAGAGCCCATCACAAGTCCTCGTCCATGTCAAGGCTGCTCCTGCGACTGCTGGTTTTAGAGGCACCTGGTGACAAAGGAGAAAACAGCGGCTCAGCCACCCGCTCTGGAGACAGGGTACACCCGTCGTCCATAAGAATGTCTCCCAAGCCCACGTCAGGGTAGAGTGCTGAGGCGGAGGTGTCGTCTAGCTCGGCGAAACTCAGGCTGCCCAGGTCCAGAGGGCTGCTGAGGGTGACTCCTGCAGGAGAGTCCGAGGAGGGCGGGGACAGGAAAGAGGCCGGCAGAGACTGTCCAATGACTGCTGCGCCCATACTCAGCAGGTTTTGGGAGGACACTGCAGCGGGAGGCAGAGACGGGCCGCTTTGTGGGACCTGCTGCTGGTGGAGCAGAGAGGGATCAGAGCTCAGACCAGATGAGATGCCACTGGAGGTGGAGAGGCCGTGGAGTCGTGCCTGCATTTCCAGCTCCTGAAAAGAACAGCAACACATTCAAACTCAGATGCTCTGTCCTGGAATGACTGAATGTGTTATTATGTTACTGGCAACTGTTTATGCATTTTGCACATAGAAAGTAAATTCCCTACAATAAACAACACTTAAAAAGGTAAATTTTAGCTTTGTTGCCTAAATGAGATTGGTTTAAACTGCACAAAGCAAATCAGCACTGTGGTGATGCAAAGTGGCAGTGAGGGCTAATCGAGTCAAGAACTGGTCGAGAACTGATGAAAACTGCACATTTCTTGGACTGAAACATCACTTCTGTTGTGGCTGATTGTTAAGCTGTACTGTCTTTAGGCCATGCCACTAATGCCAATTTCACCTGGTGTACTTTTCTTGCAAACAAATGCAGTTTTGTTTCAATTTTTGTTCCTTTCTTATCTTATATTTTTAATCACTGAGTGTCCACTCAAAATTAAGCCTGTTCTAACTGGCTGACTGCTAGCCCTCTGGTATTGTTGCTGGCTTTCTAATAAACTAGTCATTTAAACAACTTCACACTCGCTGCTGCTCTTTCTTGGTTTCTAACCAGAAATGCAAGAGGAAACGCAAAATTTGCTATCAGCAAGCTATTCGGGACCAGATTATATTCAGGCAATAAAAGCGTTAATTCCCAAAGTTACGTCGCTGATGAATAAAATGTTTGAGTTTGCTACAATGTAACATCTCTGTCTCTCTTTCTTCATCTGTTCATGAATGTACTGTAACAGGCAGCAAAGTGCAAGCTGTACCCAGCGTGCCACTCAATAGTTAAACAGTTGATAGGG
Organism: Plectropomus leopardus; assembly: GCF_008729295.1. Taxonomy (NCBI): domain Eukaryota; kingdom Metazoa; phylum Chordata; class Actinopteri; order Perciformes; family Serranidae; genus Plectropomus; species Plectropomus leopardus. Next base: position 18,350,211 of record NC_056464.1, on the reverse strand, counting down.
GTCCCCTCTCAAAACACCACACAGTGTATACTTCTGTTGGTAGTTATGCACTACTAATAAGTATGTCCTGTAGATTGCAAGAGTTCAAACTACACACTGTACCTCCTTGGGTCCTCAGCAATACTCAAAATTGTGAAGTCCATCAGATTAATGGTTGTCGAGAAAACCAATGGCAGACAGACTCCTTCCATTTTAGTTAGGTGAACAAACCGTTTTTTATCGGATAGCGATTTTCTTTTATTCCTCCTGTAGTAGCACATGCTGCTTTATGGTACATTACTGCTAAAAACTGTCCGTATGAGGAATATCATGACTGTCATATTACTTTTTTTGATTAAATAAGAGAAGACCAGACAAACAATTTGACCCACAGGCTAATCTGTTAACATGTAATATATATATATATTTAAATATTTTAATACCAAAATATGTCAAGTTTTTTTTATGGAGGTAAGCTTAATTCTATCTCAACTTCACCTATAATAAATTAGTAAAATAAATCCTTACAACAACACACATTTGCTTTATCATCTCTGCAATAGGCATGTGCATATTTGCGTTTTTGGGGACCCACAGTAAAGCTAGTAGTTCAAAACTCCACAATGTGCCCTTCAGGTATGTAGCCAAATTCAACGACAACAACTAGTCGACTAACAGATACTGACCTGGATGCGTAGCATTAGACTGTGGTTGGCTTGCTCCAGCTTTTTCTGACGCATATCGATATCCTTGGCTCTCTGCTGCTCCTTCTGTAATTTCCTGATGTAGTCCACGGAGGCTTTCAGGATGGTGCCTTTGTTCCAGCGCATCTCGCTGATATCATTGTGATATCAGTAAACATATATTGTAGAGGCAGCAGAGAAAACAAAACACAACAGAAACAGAAAAAAAAAGATTTTTACTACACAGTAGTTGTACACACTCAATTCTAATACAAATACTGTCTTTTCGATGATTAAACAAAGGAAAATCAATGCCCTGAAAAATCAGACTGCGCTTACGGGTCATTCGACTTGGGTATAAGAGTACCCAACTCCTTTATACGGTCATTGATGTTGAATCTCCGCCTCCTCTCAACTGTAGACAAGCAAGAATGACAAGGCAGAGAGGAAGAGCAACACATTGGTTATGTTCATGTTATCATTTTGAATCTGCATGGCTCTGCATGTTACATTTTAACTGTGTTCCTGATGTTACTGTATTCACATTCAACAAAGTGCACAGAATGGCTGAAATAAAGCTCGACTTACTGAGGTTATGGTTGTCTTTCTTCTGCCTTTCTTTCATTAGTGCTTTGGCATCTGCGTCTGCAAAACAAATCCATAGTGTTCCACACAATAAAATACTATTTAACTTAAGAAAAGGTTATCCTAGACATGAAAAAGACACCATTATAATTTAAGTTAACCTACCAGTAATTTCCCTTTTAATTTTTGGAAGATCAGCAGGGCAGGAGTTGCTGACAGTGAGAGTAGGTGCTGCCATTCCAGGGCTATGGTAAACATCCAACAGGTTTCCTGGGAGCTACAGGACATAACATGTTAAAATATATGTCATTACTGGTAACTGACAACTACAAGCCTAGAGGCAAATGCATAAAAAGTATGTCTTCCCCATTGCTGCTTAAAGGGACCGTTTATTCCCAAAATAAAAATGTTTTTCCTCTTACCTGTAGTGCTATTTATCAGTCTAGATTGTTCTGTTGTGAGGTGTTGGAGATAAGAGATATCTGCCTTCTCTCTAATACACGCTCATTGTCTCTTTCCAGAAACTGGACTAGAAAACTATCTAGATTGATAAATAGCAAAAATAAGAGGAAAAATATATATTTAAGATTTTAGGTTGAATTGTCACTTCAAAAGTTTAAAATAAAATTAAAAAACTAATCAAATCAGTTTGTTGCATCAGATAAATGCTACTACATATTGCATCCAGTGACCATGCCACAAAGAAAAGGTTGGCATTACCATAAAATTATAAAACTAAGTTTTTAATCAATATATGCTGTCTAAGGATAAACCACAAAATTCAACAATGTATAGTACCTTCTTACATATTAAAGCTGAATAACATTATTTAGTACTATTTCAAAAATCATAAAAAGCATTTACCTCACTGTGCTTCTTTTTCTTTTCTTCCAGCAGCCTCACCATAATCCTCATTTTTTTGTTATGCAGCAAAATTTTGGCAAACTCCTTCTATCTAAAAACCTAGCTGTCAACTTGGCAGCTACGATGTTCTTTTTATGAGCAATCCACTCGGACTCGCTTCTCCCTGTCTTGTATCCTCTGATACCTTTACTCCGCCCAGGCAGCACTTTTGTGACGAATAGTAACTCAGTGCCAAAAGTATATATTTACTCCTACGACTTCAGAATTCCACACATAAAAGAGACCGTCCATTCACAGAAAAAACACTTTGGGTATAAAAAGTTAGAGGGTTACACCTAAAATCCACTGCGTTGTCCTGCCACTGTTCACCGAAAGAAGGACCTGTGATCTCTAGCGGAAACTTTCAATAGGAAGTACACATGGTCAAATAAGTACATTGTTCTTCATACCGTACTAGGCAGCTGAAGACCTGAGTCAATCAATGTAATGATGTCATCATTAAAACTGGATTCAAGACTAATGATGTCGTCGATCACATCGTCAATCTAGATAGAGCAGAAGACAGAAAACACCAGTGGTATCAAGTCAGTTAAGTCATCAGGGTCAAATGTGTCAACAAATTTGTATATAATGTGCTTCTTAATCTATAACAGTTTTAAAGGCTGTCATTAAAACCTTTAAACTACTTTAACCAAAGAGGCCTGATTTCAAAGAGGGGGTGCGTGCAAGAGAAGTGCTGGCATGGTTAAACTGTAGGTGCAGTATTTAACATCTTATTGTGACAGCAGGCCAACCAGGGTACCATGACTAAAGGTATGCATCAGCGCAGTGGGACCTTCGGACAACTCATTGCAGAGCAAACAAAAAGTAATTAAGCCCTAAGTGAGCAGAGGGTAAGACATTTAACTTCTCCAAAACTGAACTATTAGTTTGCAGAAAGACAACTGTTGACGTGGTTGTGTAATCTGCTGTTCCAGCAAACCAAAAACCACACACAACAAGTTAAACCACTATCAAAAGCAGGAATTTCCCATACTTCCTCCTTGTTAGAGCCGATATTGAGCAGAGCCATAGGACTGTTAGGGGCACTGCTGGCAGAAGGAGCAACTTCAGGGGCAGAGCTGGACTGCTGCACAGGGGACACGCCCAGGGTCTGAGTGACGGCGTTGTTGCCCAAAGTGGTCGAGAGGTACTGCTTCACCTGCTGCCTCTGTGCCTGCTGGATGTGGTACTTGGTGGGGTTCTCCAAGTGGGTCTGCACCTGATCATTTAAAGAGTTGTTAAGTTCTGACATAAACGCACTTCACTAAACACAAGTGACGAACATATAAACAGAACGCTCTTACTTTCAGCACCTCCACAGGCACCTGTGCTGGAGGAGGGCGGGCAGCATTTGGGGGCAGTGTGACAGAGATGGCAGGAGTGGAGTCAGAGGCCCGGAGCTGAGAGGCAGAGGCCTGCTGCTGAGCCTCACGTCTCTCCTGCTCCTGGGCTTGTTCTCGCATCAGCTGCTGCCGCAGCAACACACGTGACGACATGGCTGAAGAGGGCTATCCAGACCTAGCGATGGAGCTGGAAAACAAACACAAAGCAAAGGAGCATTTTAGAAGGTAAAAACAGTATTTAAAAGTATGTAATGTTAATGTGTTATACACAGCTCAGTTCTTTAAAACATCCTCTTTTGTATGCTGGTGATGATACATTTGAGGAGGAAAAACTTTGTTTTTCTCGCATGCCTACACAGAAAAATGCGAACATTTATTTATTAGAGACCACCCTAAAGGCAGCGACGCACCAAGCCAACCGTTGGCTCTAAGTTTCAGTTCTGAAACAGAAAATGTACCCGTACTTAGAACATTTCCCTGGGTGCTTTGTGTCATCGGCAACATCTTTCACCATTCATTGTCTAAGGAGCAGCTACAGACTTTCTACACTATGACATTGCAAATGTGAATGTTAGCACTCTGGTTTTTAGATTTGGGAGGGTGTTGCTCATGTTTACTAGTTTTTTTTGACTGTCTTTGATCATAGAAAAAACGTGTGAATTTTGAAAATGGGTGCAGTTCCCCCTTTTAAATATTTGAGGTCTCACTTTGAAGAGAGCATAAATACGTTTCACTTTCAATTCAGTTTTAAACAGCACGCTCTCAGGGAAATAGCAATATGTTAAGGAAGTACTGAGCATTCAACTGGATAAAAGACATCAGGATTAGTCTGCACGAGTTGTGTAAGACTTTGCAAACAGATGTTTTGATAGTTTAACTGTTGTTAAATGTGGTCCTCGACCAATCAGTACATCAATATTTTTTCATGGAGGCAAGATTTTGATATACAAATAGTCATTTTGTTGGTGAAGTATTCCTTGAAGTACCAAACCGCCATTCATTTGACAAAAAGATGTTACTGAAAGTGGAAGGACTTCTAAAGGTACTCAGTAGCAATATTTTTGAGCTCCAGTCCAGAGTCTCTCATTTGTTATCTTTAATGCTTTTTTTGGCCTTAATGATGCCTTGTTACCTTTTTAACTGTCATGCCAGTACCTCTCATCTTCAGTTGGATCTAATTTGTTTGCCTTTTTCTGTTCCAACTCCTTCCTCTGAGATACTATGTGGACTCAGAAAGACCTCCTCAGGCTCTAACCTAATGCTGCTAACTTACAAACAAACCAGCCTTTACATCTCAAGCCTGCATCGACAGCCAATATCTAGAATTGTCCTCTAACATTGGATCCTTTACTGTGTATAAACATGGGTCATTACTTTTTACAAAGCTACGAGACATTACCAAGTGATTCTTAAAGGTCCCGTGTGTATAAAGTCAGATTTCTGTCTCTATTATTGCTATAAAGCAGGTATAGGTGCTTCATAAAAACTATCAAAATGCTCAATCCAAAGAGAAAAGCCTACAGCCTGTATTCAGAACCGTTCCATTATATGAGTCGCCATGACTTCAATGAAGTTGTGATGTCACTACAATGTAATATATAGGTAGAAACTGCTGCTACAGTGCTGTTACAGTCATTGCCCAGCTGCAATGATAGTGTAGAGATGCTGGGAGCGCAGACTTGAAGACCTGCAAAAACTCACTAACGATGAGCTACTTTTACACTGCCTGTTTGAGGTGAGAATATCAGCCGTTATGCCGCCTCGCCATTTGGCATTTAAAGTATGATCGCAGAATGGGAGGACAGAGTGGTCTCGCCTTTAAGCTGCCATAGGAGGTAGTAACCATGATGAGATGATCTCTGTTAAAAAAGGACAGCCAGCAAGATGGGCTCGTTATATGTGCAATGCACCGCAGGAGACATAGAGACATAATAAGCAGCTAGCAGCAATTAGTTGCTAATTCAAGGTGGAAAATTGCCACATTATACCACTGTCATTGTTTAGAAAGGGCTGCCAACACGTATATTATTTGTCACACGATGCACCGACACTGTTGTGTTAAACATCACACCTGTCACATCTCTTTTGGTTGCGCAATGCTGGATGTGATTTAAAATCACAAACTGGAGTAAAGTGATGTCTCCATCGTTTGGTTCTGTGTTAGTCCCCAGGAAGAGTGCCAGGCTTTGAAGGAAATTTTACATAGTGGCCAAAAGTGGAATTACACTGTTACTTGTTGCCATAGGGCCTAAAAGACTTTTCCCCCAAAGACTTCCACTGGGAAAGAGCTGTCTGTAAGTCAGTGGATACATTTTTTGAGCCTCAAAACCTCCACAAAATTACTAATTTCACTGTCATGATTTAATCCATTCAGATTGATAACATTTAGAAAGTCTATAAGAGCCGCAACATTAAGTTACTTGATTGCCACTCAGGCTAGCGGGATGCTAAACCGGGTTCCATAAGCAGAAGGTCTGGGTACAAAAAATTGAGTATTTTTTGCTACATGTGCTACTAAGCAGCTCTCATAGGACTAAACAGGCCCGCCTCCATGCTGTATCCAGGTTTTCTTAATACATCCACGTTCTTTGTAAGCAAGCAAAGGAGGCATGAAGAAGGGACTCAGTTTAGTTCAATATCTGTGTAAACAAGGCTAAAGAAACTGAGTTTTTTTTTTAGGACTGGAGGGGTTTAAAGAGACAGACGCTAAGACAATATGGTGAATACAGATGTATTCAGGCAGACAGCATGTGAAAAAAAAGGTTTTTGAAAACATTAAAGCATGTAAACATGTTCTGTTAGAAACCCTAAATACAAGTATAAACCTGGAAATACACACAACGTGGGACCTTTAATGCTCGCATGTTTTCTAAGGTGTGACTCTGATTTCAGATTTCGTTATATTCACATCCAACGTATCAAAACAAAATGCAGTAATAGAATTCAAAGCACTTCGTTACTAGTCGTGTAACATTAGACGTCTGAAGAGTCGACAGCAGGCTGCCAGTAAAGCTTCCTCCTGTGGGTCAGTTAGCTAACACTATGTGAAAGTAATTTGACAGCGCCGTTATGTTGGCGAGCAATGGTCCCCACTCTGCCAAAACACCGTATAAACTCAGTTACTTCACGACATATTGATTCGTGGGTAGACTTATGTTTCTCTAATGCCAGTTATATACATGAAATGGATAACTATCTTACTTTTGGCGGTTTTCGTAATGTCTATTTTTGGTGAGCTCTAATCTCGCGTCATGCTAGCAGATTTCACTTGACAGCTCCGTGATGCTAGCGGGCCAACATCAACTGACACTAAAAGCTAACTACTGTTTACACCGCCGACTTTCTACAGAAGCCTCTTTTTGGTTACATACCAGACACGAACTGGGAGGAGGTTGGCTATTTTCGCTGAAATCTGTGGTGTGTATTTTGACAGCGCCCTAACACACAGCCGCGGCAAAGTGAAAATAGGAAGTTGCAGATTAGCTAAAAGAGCTAGCTACCTAGCATCCGTTAGTTGCCCAACAAGCTAATGCTACCTAGCTGGATACCTTATATCAGAGAGAAGATAAAAACATACTGTGGCAATAGATTTCTTAAACGTGATCACAGCCATTAATCTCCGAAGTCCTCCGGTTTCTTTGCCATCGTTTAAATCGGTAAATGCGAGCTCTTCAGCAGTCGTTAGCCGCAGCTCTAAGCAGTGTTGTTTATCTGGGGCCGATGGGCTGAGGTCATCCCACACAGGTCACCCGGAAGTGGTTGACTGCTTTGGGGTTATTGAATTTTCAAAACAGCCTTAACTGTTGTGTTTCAATGAAAAGTTATGTGTTTACTTGATCTCAAGTTAAAGTGCAATTAAGTGCAATAGCTCCTAGATACGGAAGTGTCAACGCCCTGCAGGTGCAAACTATTAAAAAACTGTGATTTACTGAAAGCAAAACTTTCCAAATAGCAGGAGTTGAAAAACTACTATGAAAGAATATTATTTTCACAAACAGCATTGGGGAGTAACATTGATATTAGTTAAATTAATATTAGTTTTATGTACATTGATATTTGTCTTTTTAAAAATATAACTGTAATTCTATGCAATCTTGATGTAAATATTTACCTTTTTGTATATATATTTTTTACCATTACTGTTATTGTATGCACACTATTGTGTATAACCTTGATATCTTATTTTCTTCTTTTTTTTAACTAAAAGCCTAACTCAGGACAGGAGTTGGGAATTTGCAATAGCTATTATCTCTACATGTGAAATATCAGCTGCTACCGCTTGTTTGTAATAGGCTTAAGTTGCACAATGTAATTCACAATGTTCCAAACAAATAAACTCTATAAATAAATAGTTACATGTAATTAGGTGCATGTGATGAAATGTAGAATAAAATAATCATATCGTTGCTTTGCATCTTTTCAACATGCAGAAATGCCTTCTTTTTGCATAGCCTGTTTCTGGAAAATTTTCAGCTTCACTGCCTACTTTAAAACATTTGTTGGAAAAGTAATTAAATGTTATAGGTTCATTACTTTGAACGAATCAAAGTAGTTGCATTACTTATATTTTTAACAGGGTAACAAGTAATAAGTAACCTATTACATTTCCAAAAATTAATAGGGGAAAGGGGATTGTGGGTTTTGCATGCGGATTGTAACACTTTTTTACATCAGAATATTTAAAGTACATCCTTAGAGTACTAATGTAAATTAAAAAAAGACAAACACAAATGCTCTATTCTTTTGATCTTTTATTTCAATCCATTTTAAATTTAAATCAGCTATCTGAAAATGAGAAGTCCATTGCAGCTGTCAAGGTGTCTGAAAGTTTGGTGGCAATTTTGTCTGCAGAGAAAAAAAAAAAAAAAAAACTTTGCATGATTAAATATAATCAGTGTCAGGTATCAAGAAAACACATTATGCCATTCTGTGTGTGTATGTGCGCGTGTGCAAGTGATTTCATCTTGATGCACACATTTTGACCATCAGCTACAGGGGCAGACATAAGGCCACATTCAGGCACGCTTAGCCACATTAACACCGATGTATAATAATAACAATAATACCCTGTATAAACTGATAAAACCATATTTAAGTCCTGTTTTTTTTGTTTACTTTGCTTTGAGGCATTTAAAGAAATCACATCATGAATACACCACACCACAAACAAAATGACATACTGTGGTATCAGATTGAGTACTACATTTATACAAACCAGATCTTTTCTGTTGCTTTTTCCTCTTCTTGCTGGCCGCCAGGAGCGCCTGGCCCTGCTGTAGAGGATCAACACCAAAGATATCCTTCAGATCTGGAGCCCTGGGAACTGCCTCATTTGCAGGTAAGTCAGTCTTTGACTTCTGTGATTTTATCTCCACTGTCATTGGTCCAAACTGTTTTGAGCAGGACAGAAAGTTAAGTAAATTCAGCCACATTTTTACTGATTTTAAGTGCACAAAATACTGTGATTAAAAAGGCACTGCAGCTGTAATGACTGCACTGTTCACACCTCTGGGTCCTGGTCATCCTCCATAGACTGAGTTTCATCCTGGAGTTCGGTCTCTTTCAAGGACCCTCCCAACATATCCATGTCAGAAGGTGGTTCAGCCCGACCACCTTGTGTCATTCCAGTGGTTTCCATGCAAAATCCCATTTGGATATCAGGGCAAGATGACTCTGAAAGACAATCAAAAAGACACCACATTTACAGCAACTGCTGTTACTTTTGGATATTTAGGATCCCAGATAATCTGACAAAACCAATACCCCTCTCTCACCAAAATTAGTGTGTGCATGCATTTTTTAAAAAAACTTAAGTAAACCAGCTAAATACAGGTGATTGGCCATATTCCCACTGCCAGTGAACTCACCGCAGGACTGTGTTTTTCTGTCAGCTGGCGTGTGTGTGTTTTGTTGGTGTCATACTTATTCAGTCTCTCTTTCAAATGTGGTGCAGACTAACTTGGAATAATGTTTGTGCGCAGCTTCGGAGGAGACGGACGGTAATTAGTGATGGTGCGTCATTTCATCACACCGTCATTTCATCATCTGACCTGGGTGTGAACGCTGATTGCATGCATTCTCATTTGCATATAAAAGCCAGATGTTAGCAGCTCAAGATTCAAGATTCCACTAGAGGTGAACTTTACCTGCAAGAACCTCCTGATTTCCTTTTTCCAGCTCATCCCAGTCAAACGCTTTTCCCATCTCTGTCACAATCTCGGCGCTGACGTGTGTGGGAAGAGTGTGTGTCTCTGGAGGGTGGGTGAAGTAGCTGATCCTTCCCCTAAATAACATAACATGCTGAAATTAATACAGTACCTATAAAAACTGGTGGATTTGTCAAACTTCCAAAATCCTAACTGTTACCCACCCTGTCCAGTCCATTAACACACTCTTTGCTGCTTTGTCTGTGTCGGGGAGTCCTCCCTTTCTTAGCTTGCCTTGACGTCGAGCAAGCATTGCCAAGAACTCCTGAGCTGTGTGAAAGTCTGACACTCCATAGTGCTCCATGATCTGTAAGTCCAGCATAATGACCGTAATCGCAGTGTGCAAAAGACAAAATTAGGCAACGTATGAAAACACTGTAACAACGACATACCTGCTCCTTGTTGCAGCGTCGAAGGATTGCTTCAACAGGGGGAAGGGGATCTACAAGCTGTTCGATTTTCACACAGTTACGAAGAATCATTGCTGCATCCGTCGTTGAAGTTGCCATGACGATGCCGGGGCAATCTAGAAGCTTAATGTGTTTGTCCAAATGCACCTCTTGAAGGCACCTGAAATCCATCAAACCCATCAGCAAGGCTAGTAGGGAACAAGCAGGATTTCACAGGAGTGCAGGATTAACAGCTGACGGTACTATAGTCACTCACTTCGTAACTCCAGGAGTGGCTCCGACATTGCACGCTCGTGCCCGTTTCAAACTGTTGATCAAACTACTCTTTCCCACATTAGGAAAACCTACGAAACAGGAGTGGCACCATTATTTCACTCTAGAAGACCTCGTCTTACACTCAGAGAGAACCTGGTGTAATGCTGGATGTGATGCTTACCTACAACTCCTACAGTGATGGCCGTCTTTATGTCGAGGTTGCGGCAGTAGTTTCCAAGTAGCTTCATCAAGCAATCTGCCCCAACACAAGCACTGGTACTAAGAAGCTCTGTGGTGGCCTGTGTCACTGGTACGTTACTGCGTTTCTGTCCATGGCACGAGACACAGGGAAACATTGTTCGAAAATATGTTATTCTATAGGTTTGATAATGTGAGTTTCAATCGTATTGTTAGATTATCAAAATATAAATATTTGACTGCATACCAAGTTCTTGGTCTGTTGCTGAGTGGATGCTTTGAAAGCTACTGTAGGAAACTCATTACGAAGATATTTAATCCACTTTTCCACAATTTCCTTTGACACCAAATCTATAATCAAAAGTAAAAAAACATCTTAGTCAAGCAGTAAATATTTGACACAATAAATAAAACACTTGTAACTAATTTGCTGTTCAATTAAATATGCATATAGACAATCCATTAAAGAAATACGTTCTAAATGTTTTTAGTAAACTCACCAATTTTATTGAGAACTAAAACTATCTTCTTGTTTGTTCCGCTTTGGATGACTGCCTGCTCCACCTGAGGACATCTGCAGCCAAGAGGGTCACGTGCATCCAAAACCTCCAAAATCACATCTGAGGCCTCCACTACCTTTAAAAAAAAAAACCAAACATATTTTAAAACAGTGTTCATGTTCAAAAGTCTATTTGTCCACGTATTCAGAGGTTTTTGAAAGAAGATATTTTCCTTTAGGTTTTGGCCTCTTTTCCATACACAAACAGAGTTTCAGGTCGATTTAACACTAGGGCTGCACCTAACAATTCTTTTTTTTATCGATTAATCTATCAATTTTTTTTTATTGATCTAACTATTATTTTGTTATTAATCAATTAATATAACAACAAATTTACCGAAAACAACATTTTAAAACGCTGCAGGGCATTATTCTCCAACAAAAAATAGCGCAATAACTGGTAATCTGTGTTTTACAGTCTAATATAAAGTCTCTCCAAAATAAAATTAATGCAAGAGCTTGTTCCACTCAAGTAAAAGGAATATAGTGCATCTACATTTAGCAATCCAATAGCAAAATATATAAAACAATGTAAAACTCAAGTCACTTTTAGGAGGAGTGACAAACAGTTACTCTTTGTTATGGTAACAAACCTCAAACCTAGCAGTCCAACAAAACATCTTACAGTAAAATTAGTGCAGTCTGAATGACACTATAACTTTTCTTTAACAGAAATAATTATAACTAGTCCATTCTTTCTGCATCACAATAGTCCAGCCTTACAGCCGCCTGCCATCAGAAGGTGTTAAAAAATTAGTTTAATAAACACAATTTTTAACACCTTCTAATGTGCAAATTCAATCTCCTTAATTCATGCTCATGGTTGTTATGTGTATTGATAATACGCTAGAAATAACAGCAGCAAACTACAAGGTTGCAGTGCTTGGACTAATGACTACTTTACACTTAAACTCAGTATTGCTGGACCACCGCATAGACAAATGGAGTATGACCAGCGAGCATTGGGGGCCGTTTCTGTGTTTTAGTGTATACTGAGACATTTTGTAAAACAAAGGTTATTTTAACCAAGGAGGAAATACCTGCATTCAGAAATATCTATATAATTAAGGACAGGGTGTTTTATGAGGCAGGAAATCCGTACCAGCCTAAACACTCGAGACTGCACATTTTTGATTCACCATGTGAGAGCAAATGCATTCATTAAAAGACAGTTGCCTGTTTTAAGGTGGTGTGAGGTGTAATAACTTTTTCCCAACATTCACTGACTTTCAGCTGCTTTTAAAACTGTGATGACAAAAAGTACTGAACTGAAGTAATAATTCCAGGTATACACCCCTTATATTGTAATATTCATCAGATATTAGCCAGTTTGTTGCATGTGCAGAGCAACTACATACCTTTTTAAATTCTCTGTAATACGCCTTTCTTGAATTCTCATTTTCAAAATTCACATTCTTCTCCAAACTCTGCATCTCAATTTCCTGTGGAAAACAAAGACGAAAACAGAAATCACTACAATGGCATTTTTCTCCTGTCTGCAGCTTTTCTTACTGCAGTAAATTTACATTAAATAGGCTGACATATACCCTCTGCTCAAACTGTCTTTGTCGCTGTAGGATGTCATTCTGATAGCTTTGCAAATTCCTCCTCTTCATCAGCTCTCGTTCTCTAGAGATTTTCTGCCGGTCCTGAAGTTCCTGAACCTAATTAGGAAACATACAAATTGAGAGTTTGGTTTAACGCAATAAAATAGCAGCAGTGTAACCTCAAACATGAGTCCATGCAAGACTTTGAAATGTTCACCCTTTGCTTCCTGATTTCCTCTGGTTTTCTGTGGTCTTTGACGTGCTGCGCGGAGGACTGCTCTGAACTCTTTGTCTGCCCCGAGGCATCGTTCTTCTGTACACCTTTATTCTGCAGGCCGGAAAACACGTAAAGGCTATTAGTTTATTATAAAGGCATGAAGATGCAACGTAGGGACCCAAACATTCATTTCATCACAGCATCTGTGAGGTGTTGTAAATTGAATAAGAAGCTCACACATTTCACTGAGCAAACAATGCAAAATATAATCAAAACAGCCTAAAAATCTCTTTAAAATATAAATAATAAATATGAAATGGTAAAGAGTAATGCAACAGACTTGTACAACACTTCAAGACTTTCTCTGATAGTGTGTGTGTGTGTGTGTGCTCTAGCATGCTATATACCACTGTTACAAAGTATGAAGTCACCTATTTATGTTTTTCTTCTTTCTTTCCAATAATGGCCATTTGAACAGACATAAAAACAGCATCATTCAGACACCATATGTATCATTACATCTTCAGTAGTTTTGGCCCCAAAGGAGGAATAATTCAGTGATTAAAACTTCCAATTGGTTGATGTCCCCAGTGTTGCGTTGATTTCATTTTCATTCTGTTTTCCAATTCAATTCATTTAAGTGATCCTTGACCATCATTGAGGATCTACGGCACAATCGGGGTCTAAATATTTTTGGGGTGCACTCAGTGGTTAGGTAGAAAAGGTTTAAAGTGTGATTTATCAGACCAAAATATACTGAGCTCATATTCCCTAGTGCAAAAATTAAACTTCTGAGTAAACTTCTGTTTCTGTTGTGAAAATCTGTTGTCAGAACTTTGCTACAGCAACAGGCTGAGTGTTGACACCATCTCAATATAAGCATTATTGTGCATTTACACTTAAACAGCTATTTGCTCCTGTTAAATCTGCACAGCTTTTGATGCTAAGCTTATATTGTTTACTAATGACATCTCTTCTACTCTTACTTAGGCTATCTTTGTCTCTTTCTGTCCTTTCAGCTGTCAGGTTAGCGTTTCATTTACATTCCTTTTTTGAAAACCCGTCACACAAAGTAACATTTACTTGAAGAGAGGACTTAAAAACCTAATAGCATACAACACCATTCAAGAATAAAGAGCAGCCCTCTCATCTGACTGTACCAACTGCTGTGTAAATTATGGCCACGCAGTTTATGCTTTACAGTATCTCATCCATAAACACTGCACAGTTTGTTTTTTCATGGAGACACGCATAGTGACACGAGGTGCCGAATAATACATTTACACCCAAGTATAGTGATGACAGGAGCTGAGACAATATTTTACCAATCTTTGCTGGCACTTTGCAGTCAGAGCAGTGTACCAGCCAGTACTAGTGACAGAAAAGCGTCCGTTACAGTATACTTTTGTTGTCCTGGCATCATCAGACTATTATATTTTCATGGTTTTGAGCTTTGACTCGTAGCTCCAGCAGTAAAAGTTAGCCACAGACAACATTAGCCGGCAGCGCTTACCTTAAATTTTCCGAGGAAGCCGAGACGTTTGGCTCGTTTTTGTTCTGTAAAACATCAGAAACGACAACATCCTTTTAAAACCACACACTGTCATGTAGTAAGTGACAACATTTAGTGAGTACCGATAAATACGTACTAGCTTTAGACATAACCTCGCCCGTTTTCTCCTCCGACCTCACGTGTGTGGCAGGAGGGTGGACACGCGCACACAATGGCGTCATCAACAACATCCGGCTGAATGTCAAAATAAAAGAGCGACTTGGTTCCCAAACTATGCAGGAGTCGTTGAACCTCGATTTTATCTGTATATAAAGCTGAGTTCTTCAGATTTCCGATATTTTTTTGTTGTTGCTGTTTTCCAGGTTGTTTCCTGGTTAAGCTACGTTTTGGGGGGGCTGAAAGCACCCCTGGTGTGTGCACCAAAAGGACCGTCATACAATTTAGTAATTTGGACTCTGTACAGCCCTCAGCCTACGTTATCTGATAAAAAGGAATCTGAATACAAAGACTTCAAAATGCCCATTTTCATTTTAAATATCAAAGCGAACAATGGACTAAGGATAGCCGAGTTGTGCCTACATGAATCCATGAATTCATGATTGCTTTGCGGGAAACCTATGAGGAAGACCTGCTATAGAAACAGCAATAGAGACCTTGTTGCATAGCATTGGGGTTAAATCTATTGCATTAACCAACAAGGTGATTTGTTATAAAATCTGGGACTGGATCACTGCCGAAACCCGGGATCGAACCAGGGACCTTTAGATCTTCAGTCTAACGCTCTCCCAACTGAGCTATTTCGGCTCCGACAAGTGTAAATCGTGGCCCTGAATACAGATTGAAAGCATCGTAAACGAAAATAAAGATATTTTGGCACATATTTACTTATGACTCTAAATGACTTATGTCATTTAGAATGTATACTTTAGCTGCAATGAATAATGCAATTAGAATTAACCACAAGTTTTAATTAGTTGCAATGGTAAATATTCTGTAACTTGTTTCCAGTGATTTAGTAACACTTTAGATTACGTACTATAAATCACAGTGCAATTTGAGTATCAACACAGCATCAATTAAATACTTATAGGGTAGGCCTAAGTACAATAAGACAAGAGGTTAGGGAAAAGGGGGAGGAAACATTGAGGAAAGCCTTAGGAATAAAGGTGTATTAGCTATAGATATCAAATAATTAAGTTTATGTTTTGTTAAAGTAATGATGCAGGGGCTGGGCAGCTGTCATTTCAGTTTCTACCTGTTATGGCCCTTTGTTATCTCTCCATAGACCAAATCAGATTACAGGGACACCTCAGGTTGCCCCAAGTTATTGTTTCGGTCAATTACCTCTAACATGTTAAATAGCAACCCTTTAAACTTTCAGAAGACACAGTTCACTTCAGGGACAAGCAGAGGTTTACCAAAGCTGCTGTAATGATTTAATCTGGTGTATCAGAGCCTGATGGCCTAAACTCCAGAGCGAGGTCACTATAGGAGAAAAATATTTTTTCCTGCACTGCATTCAAAGATATGTGTTCGTTTATCCTCCAATATTTTCTCTAAACACTTGAAAGGTTTTGGGAAAATGTCAGTAAATTGTTCCTTCACCAGTTTGGGCAACAGATATCTGGAGCAGCTCCATAAACCATTTTTTTCAAAAATGCATTGATAGTTATTAAAAAGGAAAACTTTGAGTATCTTTGATATTTTTATGATCATCTGAAAAAAAGACCAGTCCGACTTCAGGATTCATTTGCTTTATGTATATTTTTATGTAATGTTTTTATATTTGCAGGACAGCTATTACTACAAAAAATAAATAAATGAAACAATACATATTTACTGTACAAATCACAAATGTTGTTTTTTTCCCCCAAAAAGTAGATAAACAGCTTTATGCAGGAGCCACAGAGGAGACTTCTGTCTTTGATGTGGATACTTCAGAGCCATCATCCACTTGTTTGCCAAAGAGCTGCATGATACACACACGGAACTGAAAGGGAGAGACCACATAAGTATGTTAACAATGTAAACCGAACA
This sequence comes from Plectropomus leopardus, assembly GCF_008729295.1. Classification (NCBI taxonomy): domain Eukaryota; kingdom Metazoa; phylum Chordata; class Actinopteri; order Perciformes; family Serranidae; genus Plectropomus; species Plectropomus leopardus. Next base: position 18,333,773 of record NC_056464.1, on the reverse strand, counting down.
CATCTGATTTAGACAGAGAGAGTTGATCGATGTGACATTGTGCCCACCTGCCGGTTCATAAAGACATAGATAACTGGGTTGTAGATGGTGGCGCTCTTGGCGAAGTATGCAGGCATGGCAGCAGCCAGAGGATGGAAGGCATATCCAGGGTTCGCAGCGGCAAAGCAGGCAAAAAAGGTGTATGGTCCCCAGCAGAAACAGTATGCCAGGATCATGACAACGACCATTCTGGATACTTCTTTCTCTGCTTTTTGGGTTGACTCTGATTCCTTCTGCTGCAGGGCAACCTGTGAGCCAAAAATTACCAGTCTGAGATTCTGCCAGGCTCTGATCTAATAGAGGATAAAACTATAAATAAGATAACTTACCGCACGGATCGCCAACCAGACGGCCAAGTAGCACAAGATGATGATAGCCAGAGGAATGAGACAACACGTGATCATAAGAACAATCATGTAGGACTGGACACCAGGGTCATCACTTCCACTGAATACATCAGGTCCACAGGAAGTCTTAAGTCCATGAGGCCAGTACCTGATGCAAGAAAATGTTAAGTTTACAGGTCCACTGATTCATTTAAAGGAACAGTGTGTAAGATTCAGGGGGATTTATTGGCATCTAGCAGTGAGGGTTGCAGATTGCAACCAGCTGAAACTTCTCTCGATTAAAATTCCCTCAATGTTCATTGTTCAAAAGGTTTTTACTGGGAGATGAAATACTCACAGAGTTCTCTCCCTCAGAAAAAATGGACCATGTGATTCACCTTTTTACTTTGATAACTTAAGATCATGACATTTAGAAGGTTTTTATTGAGAGCCAAGTGTTTCGACCCTCTAGTTGCGGAGGGGCTGCCTACCACTGTGGCAGACACAAAAACACAAATGGGGCTATCTAATGTTAGTTTTTGGTTTGTCCGTTCTAGGTTACTGTAGAAACTTGGCAGTGCAACATGGCAAGATCCATAGACGAGCACTGCTTCCTATGTAGATAAAAATGGCTCATTCCAAGGTATCGAAAACACTAGTATCCTTATTTCCAGGGGTTCATATACTATATTTCTCATTTCTGCTAATATACCACCCAAAATAATCTACATTGGACCTTTAAAACACAGTTTTTTAGAGTAAAAACACCAGGCTACCTGCTCCATCCAAAAATGGGGGGAGCACACCACACTGCTGACCAAACCCAGGAGAAGACTATTCCACCTGTGGCCCATTTAGCATCAAACTTGATGTTTCCAAAAGGTTTGCAAACTACTATCCATCTCTCCCAGGAGATGATAGTCAGGGACCAGAGAGCAGTGATGCCTGTGTAAAGAATAAGGATGCTTAGTCAAGATATATAACTCTCAGCCTGATAACATATGCAACAATCCGCATTTTCCAAACTTTTTAAAAAACATTAACCACTTACCACACACTGAGACAACGTATCCCTCAAAGATGCACATTGGGTGTCCCAGAATAAAGTAACCAAAAAATTGGTTGCATACACTGATGGTGCTGGCAAAAACCGTCTCTCCGAGATCAGCAACTGCAAGATTGACCAAGATCCAATTCAGAGGGTGACGGAGTTTCTTGAATTTTGCCGTGGCCACTAAGACAAGACCATTTGTGAAGACTGATAAGACGACTACAACAAACATCCAGACTGTTGCCACATTGTAAGCCCATCGGGGAGCAATGTGGTAATTGGGACCCTCAAAAGGATCTGAAAAAAAAAGCAATCTCATATTTAGTCTCACAATTTTGTAGTCCATTAGTAGTCTTATTTTGTAAGGCATTAGAAACATCACCTTTTAGAGAAAGCACATATTTTATAGATGTAATGTTGAATATACTGTATGTAATGATAATGAAACTACATTATCTGCCTTGTACCTAAAAAGAATGAGATAAAAGCTTAGTTTTGCAATTCAAACTTGTAAAATGTGAATATACAACAATATTAACTGCATGTCATTTGAATCAGATTATAATTAAAGCTGGGGGGAGCACACCACACTAATCCTGACTCCAAAACTAAATTGTTGGTTTTTGTGAAAACCAAAAGATATTTGGATTATACTGCACAAGTTGTGTGTGAGTTTGTAAACTGATGTTTTTATGAGGCTCTGCTGCTGCTGAACGTGGTCCCCAATCAATCAGTAACTCAATATGATTGCCATTTTCTTGCATGGAGGTAAATGAGTAAAACAAAGTTTTTTTTTTCACTAACTGAAGGTAACACAGCATCATTAACTGACCTACAAATGCTCATTTTGTATTCCTTTAAAAGTACAAAGGTAAATCAATAATATTAAATTAGGTATTTCAACACTACTGTTTAATTAGTAAATGAATAGAAACAACAATACTGTACCTCTGGTATGATTGCTATTTGTGTAAACGAAGGCAGATCCTCTTGTTGTCTCCTCGTGGTACCGCCTGGCAGCAAAAACCTGTTTTCCCCACTCTTCTGCCATTCTAATGTATAGCGGACGGACCTCAGTAGTTAAACTTTATTGACTCTTACAGCCTCCTTGGGTGAATGGTGCCACACATCTGACTTTAGCTTTTATACTTCAGAGACCTCTGATAGGATTAGATGGTTAGGTTAGCTGTAGTGTCTTGCTTGGCAGTGATACTCGGCGGCAGGGCAACCCTAGGCAAACCTCTTTGAACTGTAATTAAAACTATCAGCTTATTACCTTAAGACACAAAATGGCCAAATAATCTCGTTTGAAAGCGGATATCCGCCAACTCCAGATTAGCTGCAAGACCTTTAATATCAATTCTGAGCCATCATTTGCCTTCATTGAGACCTGCCGTAGCCGATATTGCCTATTTATTACAACTATAGCAACACATAAATTATTAAGTGATAAAATGTGTATCAACTGAAAACTTAAGCTTCCCAGCAATTTACTATTTTGTTATGTTTTTGGATTCAGAGAAAAAAACTCTGGGAAAACACTGGGACACTTAGTATCAGGAAATTGCATTGGTTGCATGCTGGTTAAATAGTTTGTGAATTTAAGACAAACACTGCAGAACTGTGCATAACAACTTTACAGTATAATGTGTGTGAAGTTGGGGGTCTTAGTTAGTATACATGTCAACCGTGGCGGGGATGAGAGGACAGCCAAGTCCTAAAGCAGCTTAAATGGACAACTGGCGATCCACGAAACTTTAATAGCGGCAGTTAGAGTTGTTGACATGTGAGGGAGGTAAGGCACCTTTAATCCCTCCAGAAAGATGGTTCACATCAGAACACAGGATTTTTCGACTTTCTTTGATCCTACAACTCACGTCATAGTTCTCATGTCAAGGGCATAACAACTATGATTCACAGATGCAAAAGTATGCACGCACATCAAATCCAAAGTGGAGCAGGTGCTGAACCAAAGGTGAGTGAAATACTCAGAGTCTGATGAAGAGCTGTGTTGCTTGAAACCTCGCGACTACTTTGGTGCATTAAATAAGTGATAACTGGAGCCCTGCAGTGTGCAAGCCATTTTGTTGGCAACCACAACCACTGATGTTGTGTCACTGGCTGCCAGTTAGCCTGTAAGCCAGTCTTGGAGCCCATTGACTATCTGTCTGACAACAATACAGGATTTCCTCCAAAAGTCACAAATGAATTTGTGACATCAAATAAGATACATCAGGAGAAAATCATGGCGGCAGCAAGAGGCTGACGTGGACAAATCATATACGTATATCACCCCCAAATCAAAAATACAGATTTTCCCTCTTGCCTGCAGTGCTGTTTATCAGTTTTTGATTGGAGTTGCCGACTATTGAGGATACCTGTCATGGAAGGTAAAGCACAAGTATAAACAATAAAACTGATGGGTGAGTTGTATTTTGTTTCCTCAGTTTCAGGGTCTTGGTTTTGTGGATGCTGGCTCACTTACACTCTGAATAGTTTAGCTGTTATCAGGAATAACTGCTTTTCCTACTTGTCAAAATCTCTGCTGTGACCATGGTCTTTCATGAAAATACCATTCCAAGGTTGTCAAATACAGACACTTTGTCCTGCCCCTCGACATCTCATAGCAGCGCATAGGGTGCCCTTTAGCGTCTCTATATGACACAAAGCTGAAACACATTGTAACACATAGTTATTTGGGATATCAAAAGGTAAGGGGTGTGAAAAAGCATCATTATTTGAAGCCTCAAGGATGAGAACAGACTGGATTGCTTGATGTTATTTTGCCATTTGTTTAAATGTGATTGATTGTATTTGTAATGTATTATTACCATTTAATGCAGAACATTTTATACAGGAAACAAAACAGCGATAAGAGTGACATCTAATGGGCAATAGTGCTACAGCCACACATCTTATGAGTCAGATATTTGACAGTAAATCATATTGTCAACATAACTCAAAAAAAAAAAAGTATCAGATGTGGTAGAGTAGCAGCTGTTGTCACAGCAGTGTCTCCCCTCTTAGTGTTGAGCCCTCTCATGAGAACCTGTTTGACCCAGGTGAAGATTTCTCATGTCCCAGCAGACTAAAGCAGATTATACGGACAACTTGAGTTCTTCCATAAAACAGATTAACATAGAGTAATTACTTCTGGCGTGCTCACTCCGTAACACCTTAATCTCTCCGGAACAACAGTTCACTTCAGGAGAAAGCAGAGGTTAACAAAAGCTGCTGTAGTGGTTTATTTTAATCCGTTGATTCTGTGTTTTTCACGAGTCCACCTCTTGCTCAAGTAGCTGGCTCACAGATTTGATAAGAACTCCATGAAGGATACGGACCGCACGTCAAGAAGAGGATGGATCCTGCAACTAAAGAGATCTGTAAAGTTTTCCTCTATTTTCCCTATTTTTACAAATATTTCTCTACTCATATTAGTACTTTACCAAATTCTGACAGTTGTTTATATCGTAATATTACTTTAACTAAAGTCGATGGGGTGACTATTTTGTTTTCAGTATCTTAAGGTATATCTAAATATCATCTGAGAGGTGTAGTTGGCACTAGTTTGTACTTTTTTACCGCTCTTGATTCCTGTTTCCTCGTGATGCTGTGATGTTTCGAGGGTAGGTCTGGAATTCCGCTAGTTCTGAACTATTCATGGTTGGTAAAAGTTCACTACTAGCAGAACTCTGATTTGCTCCCGACTACCAACGGGAATCTCCATGACAACCATAACACAGTATGAAACTCCAGTGTACACACTCGCCCCCTGAATAGCAGGTGGCGTGCATGTTTATTACACTGGTGTGACGTGAACAGAGTCTACCTATCCTACTCATCTTGTTCACTTCACATCAGGTAATAATCCTGTTCTCAGATTTGTATGCAGATGTTGTTTAGGGGTGCTGTGATGTCCAGATTATTCTTGTCTTCCCTTTACTTTTCCCCTGCAGCACAGATGAACCATGACGGCCTTAAACCCAGAGGCAGTGGATTCCAATTATATTACCAAAGCTGTGTCCGAAACGGTCCCCTATCATGAATATAGTGCACTATATAATATGTTCGCCATTTTGTAGTGGTGTCTGAATTCTGTGCTGTTAATTTCATTCACTATATAGTGCATTATAAAATGCCCACAATGCACAGCAAATTTGAGTGTACATACAATGTACACTACATTCAACTCCCGTCTACCACAATGCAATGCGGTCGTGTTTTTCCAGGGGAAAAAAATTCCAACGTAGTGTCCGAAATCTCGTTTGGTTATTCCCTATACAGTGCACTATTTAATACACACCACATAGTGAATAGTGAGTGAGTGAATGAGGGGACGGTTTCGAACATAGCTCAAGTGTTGATTTGACTAATTGATTTTCAACTCTTCTCAGCAGCATGACAGACAGACAACATGTTGCCACATATGTTTACTTGGAAACAGGAAACAAATTCTGAGGCAAGTGTTTCTGTGTCAGGTTTTTAACAGCTTAGTTGGTAGCACTTTCTATGGTGGCCTGTCTATACTGCATCATAAACTAACTAATGCACTGTTCATACATATGAAAAGTATTGCACCAAAATTTGTATACAACCCATGTAACCAGGAATGCTATGGTCACTGACAGGAGGAGGCTTTTCTATGAGGGCTCTGACACGGTCTTTGACCCCATGGGAGCTGTGGAATAATATAATATGTATACTGAAATCTCTTAATTCTAAGAGTGACTGACAGACTGTATTTAATCTCAGTATGAGGCAGTGTGTTTGTATTAGACAGATGACCTCGATCCAAAAATCGGTGTAATATATAATCCAATATTCTCTTTTTGTAATAATCTCATATAATATATTGTATAGGCCTTATGTTACTTGGACATAACTATTGCTCATCAAACCATTGAAACTATGTCCCTGGACAGTATTTTCAAGTGATTTACTCAGTTGTATGGTTTCAGCACAAAGGCTATCTGCTGTGAACAAGGTAGTATGGCGCCATCTGTAGGCTGAATGTTGACTTGTCTACATTTTTTACACCACAGTGATATCACATAGGCCTTTATTGTATTTTGTATATATTTTAATGAATTAATTGATAATGCAGAAGAAAATTGTACATTTTTTTCAGGTTGAAAAGAGCTGCAAGATAATGTCAACTGCACCAGATGGACAGATGAGGCTCAAGTGGGAGAGTAGAGTGGAAGCACACTCTGCTAATGGAAGTCTCCTTTAACCCTTTGTTATCGTAGATTAGGGGTGTCTTAACTTTTTGAATGGGGGTGGGATTAGATAATGTGAAAATACCTAGGGGCCAGCTGATTCTTCCCTCATATAGTTGTTGTTTTTTTTTTATCACTTACCAATGACAGACAAATGCAGCTATTTTATCTATATATCTATTATCTATTTATCTGTCTATTTACTATAATTTTTGGGTAATTTTCTTGTATTTTTCATGAATTTCTTGGTAACCTCTGGGTCATTTCTTCTTTTGATGTTATTGCCTTCTACGCAAGTTTTTGAATAAAATAAAGCCAATTTTCCCAGGTCCAAAAGATTAAATAAATAATTTAAATGTATTTCCATCTTTTCTGAGCAACAGTTTTGTGTGAAAGGAATTAAAAGCCAATACCATATAGGCACCCGGCCCAAACATAAGCTTGCAGAGTTCAGTGGTTTAAGCAAATATTATATATATAAGCACTATTATCTATGTTATATGAAAATAATGCCAACGGACATTGTGCAAATTCACATTAAGGGTTGCAGCAATAAACAAAATGTAGTAACATTAAAATTAATTAACTGTGGGCTAAGTTGACTAACATACTAGTGTTATAACACAAGCAGGAATGGAGGGTTACACTTACAGGCTGCCAGAGAAGGCTGTCGATGGAGGCAGCTGATGGAGGTCGGGCACAGGGTTGGTGGGCACGGCCCCTGGCGTCCATGATTTATGTAGGTAGGGGCCCCAGTGCGTCATACATGAAAGATGTTACATGAAAGTATTGATCGTGCATTTTTTTTTTAAATCTCATTTTATTTTATTACTTTGATGTTTGTTATGTTAGGCTACCTAGTAATCTATGTTTTAATTTTTTTCCACTTCATCATTATTTTATTTGTTTATTTTTTATTATATCTCTCTATTTATTATATCTTTTTATATGTTTTCAAAAATGTATTTCTAGCATTTTTAAAGAAAACTTTCCTTTAAAAAGACATAAAAGAGTTTGCATGGTTCAGCCAACAGTGAGCTCATGATCTCATCACTCATCTTCATAAAATCTTTTGGTGGCAATTTCTTTAATTTTTTTCAGTGTTTGTATTGGAAATGATTTTGAGTGAATGTTCTGTAGTGTTCTTAATTGTTCTTATACATTTGCGCTCTGAAATGGTAGGCTACATTTTTTATATACTTAATGTATATAAAAACTTAATGAAGTGTAAATTTATCCAAAACATATTTCTGTTTTGGCTTCTCTGTCTAAAAGGGAGTACACCAAAATTCATATTATGCACTCCTACTGTCTAAGACAGTCCAAAGATATAAGTAAACATGAACAACTGTCTCCCAAATCTAAAAAGTAGAGTGCTACAACTCAAATTTGTGAAGTCATCAAGCATAAAGTCTGGAGTTGCTAAGGCTGTTATCATATATTGTATACTGACAGAGAGTAGCTCATGTTCACAATACTGACTGAACTTCCCTTGATCATGGAAATAACAAATGGTAATAAAAAATTAATGTTCCCCTATGTTTATCTCCAGTCAGTAACGTTGACAGGCTTACAGAGTGTTCAGTGCTCCATCGAGCACGTCAGCAGAGAATAACATACACAGATGCAAGACCATATGCCCTATAATTACAGGACCAATACTGAATTACATACAGAAACCTATCTATCTGATAATATGATCCCAGAGTGTTTGCCCACATTGTCAGTAAATGTGTCTCATGGACATAAGCTGTAAAGTTGTTGGTCAGCTGTTTATCAATTCTCCATTGGACTCCAGATTGCATTTACACATGTGAATCCCAAAAAAACGAATAAAATTTTCAAAAGCATTTACAAAGATTCCTAATAAAGCTTTTGCTCACTACTATGGGTTTCCAGTGACCTACGTAAGTTAGACATCTTCCTTTCTTGTGAGGAAAACAAGATCTTTGGACAGAATACAAGACTAAAAGATATACACTTTGTGATGTACATCTGGAATTAATAGCCTGGTAAAGACACAAATGATAATTTCATTGCTGACATTTATTTGTTTTTCCTTTTTCTAAAACCTTTTTCTTTGCATGTAACTCTTTATCTGTAACAGTAATATAATCTCATTTGTCATATTTGTTCATTCAGTGCTATTTACAATGTGTAAGTCATCAAAATGAGCCGTGAGCAAGTTAGGCCGGTCCAACTTTAGAGACTTCAGTGACAGAGGAACTTGTTGATGATTCCTCATCGTCTCCTCCACTCATCCCCAGCATCTTCTGTATACATTGACGGAACTGAATGGGAAAAACAGCGTTATTACATTTGTTGGTCAGGGAAATGCCTTTCTGTAAGTGCCTCGACGTTAATAACATAATGAACTTTGAGGCCATTCTCTTTACAGACTGAACTGAAACAATATATCTGGTGACTTAGTCATGACAGCAATTTAACTGTCCATATAATCCAAATTAGTAAATAATTCAAAATTTAATTTTTTGAATTTCTTATTAGATGTTCTCCGCTAGGTTGAAGCAAGCTTTTCGTATTTTTTGAAAGCCACCATTAGAGGGCACCACACTGGCAGCAAATTTTGGCACTCTATCTCTGCAAATCACTGATATATTAAATTTGTGTGTTTCAGATGTATCATATAAATGTGTTAAATTCCAACTCTCTACCTCTACTGCATCACTGCATAGACTGTTACTCATGACAAGACCACTCCTCCCCAAGATTATGTAACTCCATCTTTCAGGCCCGTGTCTCTCTTGTCCCTCCAAACCATGCCAAGCTGATGTGAGTTTAATATGGACTTTCTCCTTTATGATGTTTATTTTGTTGCTACTGAATGAATTTTCTTAAAGTTAACAGATGGTTTTGTGTTTTCTTTTGCCAAGATTCCTGAGTTGAATCTTTTGTCAAGAAGAAAAAATAGTAATGATAACAAAAATGCCATAGTAGATGCATTGATGACGTGTGTTAAATGATGACCATATTTATTAGGATTGCTTGTTTAATGTCATGCAGAGCTGTAATATTTTCTTTCATTATTTCCCTATCTCTATACAGAAAAAAATCATCCAACAACAAACAACTCTTCATTTAACACGCCTACAATAAACTGTTGAAATGGCTTCCTGGATCCTGTGTTTAAATGTTTAAATCAGCTAATCTTTGAACCAGCACCAACAAACTACACAGTTTTATCACGTGTTTAAAGTGATGTAGTTCTATGAGTGGACACTGTTATTGTGATGTGGAGGGGATGGTGGATACTATGATCTGCCAAGCTGCAGACCACTGTTCGAGACCAGGACAACCAGGTATTTTAACCCAAAACATTATAATTTTCTAATAGTAACCAGTTGGTGTTGTACCTTAACATAATCACTTATTTTACAATGGAGGTAGTAAACGCTGATCGGCTCTGATGGCTGGTTCGATAAGTTTTAACATATCTGCTACATTAAAACTTACAAATGTTACATTTCCGTTGTTTGCAGAAATGTACAAGGCCAATATTTATTCTGGCGATTGGCTTGCTTAATTCACTACAACTACAGTTCAGTCGAGTGAAATCAGTTACCCTCCTGACTGAAAATAACTTTGACATTTGAGTGAATATTTGACAAGGCACCAACCTGTTTATTGAGGAAGATGTAGATTATAGGATTGTAGACCGTGGAGGCTTTAGACAGACAGGAGGGTATAGTCGCCAGTCTCAGGTCAAAAGGCTGCCCACGATTGTTAACAACCCAAAGAGCAAAGGAGGCGTAAGGCAGATAGCACACCAGGAAGCCCAGCACCATGACGATCACCATCCTGGTCACCTCCCGCTCTGCCTTCTGGGTGGAGGCAGACTCAGCCTGGGCCTTCGCTGCCTGTTGACCGGAAAGGTAGATTAAAGCGGTTGGCCTGATGGCAGCTACGGAGAAATCTTCTTTTTTTTCATATCAACCCAAACCAAACATATTGCCTACCGCTTTCAGCATGAAAAGCAGCTGTGAGTAGCAGAAAACGATGGTGAAGAAAGGGACAGAAAAGCAGAAGCAGAAGAGGAACATCACATAGGACTCATTGTTGTACTTATTGTTAGTCGTGTACCAGTCCGGTCCACAGGAGCACTGCATGCCCTCTGGGATGTACCTGCAGACACGGAGAAAATATCACTGCTGTACATGTGTGAGCTGCAAGTACTTGTGTAGTGGTTGGATAAATGATTATCCTTACAAGAGGTCTTTTAACATCAAGATTATGGTATCAAATACAAACAGTTGGATAAAGACTCATCTTCATTGCTTTACCAACTATTAAAAAAAACACAAAATAAAAGTGCTGTCTGTTTTGAATTTATTCACTGACCTACTCCATCCAACCAGAGGAGGAACTGCAGCAATCAGAGCAAAGACCCAAGTCAGTGCACAGCAAGCTATAGCATGGTTAGGCTTGAAGGCGAAGTTCCCGAGTGGCTTGCAGACAACAAGCCATCTCTCAAATGCCACCACAGCCAGAGACCACAGGCTTACCATACCTGCAAGACAGGACAGATTAATATCTGAAACATCTGAATTCCAATAAAAATTACCCCAGAAAATAAAGATCCTTTTCATTCACCTCTTAAATTGCCATATGCAGTATTTATAAATGTATCATGAAAGATGCCTTGGTAAAATAATCAAAGGGCATTGCAGTAGTGTATTTAATGTGAAAGCATTTTCCTTTCTTTTTCTTTAGCAAACAAATACAAACACTAAGCTGAAGTCGACTTAAACATCTGTATTCAATACTCTAACAAGTGCTCTTTGTCTGTCCAAAACCAAGAAAAGATTGAGTAAAAATGTGGATAAGTTCCAGATGCAGACCTTCAAAAACTGGCTTTGATACCACGACCAATGTCAAGTGCTGCAACGCTGGTTTTAAGTTTAGAAAAAGGACTCATGTCTAGTCTTCTGCCTGAGGTTTCTATGTTGCTTTCCAAGCAGATAAAAGATTAGCATTTATTTGAGACTGAGGCATAACATTTACATTTCAGTTCATAAACCAACAAGAACCCAACAGCAACGATGTTAACGTAAGACAAATATAATTTTGTTTTTATATGTTTAGGCTAAGACTGTAACTGCAGCTTTAAGACGGAGACACTGAAGTTGCAAATTGTTGTTTCTGTGGAAAAGATCTAATAAAATAATTATCCAATAGACTACTGATATTAAAAAATTAAGTGCCAGTTAAGGTCCAGTGTGTAGGCTTTCGCGGCATCTTTCCATGAGGTTGCAGAAATTTTTCATGGGTACCAAGCTGTCGTAGAACTACAATGACTGACACAAAAACAAAAAAATGTGATTGACCCTGTCTAGAGCCAGTGTTTGATATGTCTGGGCTACTGTTGAAACAACTTGATGAACTGCATGGAAAAAGAACCTGCTCCAAATAGGTTATAAGGTGAAAAAACAACGGTTCTTAGTGTCAGGTGATTATAAATTAATGAAAACATAGTTATTGATATTACAAACCATCTCTGCCAATAGATGCCCCTAAACCCTACACATAACCTTTAAGAGCTGTTTTTATGTATGTTCATATGAGAAAAATAGCATATTAATACTGTGATGCTGATGAATAAACTACGCAGTTATCCATGATAGATTGTCTTGTTGCAGGAAGAAGTGGCAATGTGTTATTTGAGGGTGGTTTGTCTGACAATAAAATCAGCACAATGGGATTGCAAGACAATTTATAGGAGGCTTGCAGTTATAATATAATAAACATAGGCACAAAATATTGCATAGATCAAAAGTTGCATAAGCACAAATGTTTGCCTTTTGGTATAATGTGATATCAATCACTCCATCTCCCCACTTTTTTTTCTTTAGTAGGATTTATTCCATTCATTAAAATCCTTACCACCAACAGTTGCTGTAAATCCTTCAATCTTGCACCCCAGCGGACCAAGAATCATGTATCTGAAGGCAAAGCAGTAGAAGCAGGTGAAGGAGCCCACAGAGCTGACGAGGAGGTTTGCCACAGCCAAGTTCATCAGGATGTAGTTCAGATGAGACCGCAGCTTCTTATATTGAACAGTACATGCGATAGTGAGGATATTGATGCCTGTACCGGCCACAAACAGGAAGAACATAAACGCTGACATAGAATAAAATATCCCTAGGCTCCCTAAGTGATCCTGGGGAACCAGGTACGGGCTGAGAGCTGTGATGTTGTTTGTTTCCAGAGGGATGGGAATCCAGAAGTCCTCTGGGAGCTCTGTAGGGCGAATTCCCCTCATTTTGACTTATTGTGTATAAAATTAAAAATTCAAGCACTTTTCAAAAAGATGTTTAAAATTTTAAAAAATTTGTATCTGATTTTAAATAATCCTGATACACTTGATATTTTACTGTCCTACAACAGAGTATTCTGTTGGGTGCATTTATAGGAACTCTGAATATTACTCAGACTCAACTTAATTGGCTCAAGGAGGGGCTTTAAAGCTTTGGTTCACAGACCACACATACTTGTCCTGATGTACGTACACACACATCACGCACTCTCATGATAATATGTGCCACCTTTGGGCTAACAGAGATTAGTAGCTCAGTACCAGAACTGGCAAGGATCATCTCATTACAACCGAATGTAGCACTGTGTTTGTAAACCATGTAAGCTCATCATCAGTGATGTTCAGGTGGTCACTGCGTGCATTTGGCCCTAGTGATCCAGACTGTACTGGTTTACATCAGGCATGATATGTTATTTTTAATGGGGGTCAAGCGTGTGTGTGTGTGTTTGTGTGTATGTTCGTGTTGATGTCACTTGGCTACAGGGTGTGTGGTAATAGGAGTGACCTGTTGTAAAAATGCCCATCACTTCCAAATTGATTCACAGGCTTTTTATGATTTTAAGGAAAGTTTGGTCATTAAGCAAAGGACAACTGACTTAACCCTTTGAAACTGGGGCAAACTGGCTGTCTTTCAAAAAACATGGCAAGGAAAAAAGACTTAAAAAGTGAAAGGAAAGTGCTTAAACTTTATAATTACTCTTTAAAAAACACACTAAATGTGTTATTGTGATAATATATAAGTATATATGTAAGTATATTTTTTCCCCGAACTTTTTCAAAGATGTTTTTTTTTCTTGCAATTTGTGTAACATTTTGTACAAAGTTGCTCATTGCCTTTTTTTCCCCATGTTTTTGAGAGAAATCATACAATTTTCCCACTGTTCAGAGGTTTAAATACTTGTAAAAGGCTTCTGAAAGCAGCACAAGAAAAGTGATGTCACTCTGGGTCTCAGAGGTTTAATATTTCAAGCCAACTGGCAAAAAGGGGACGCATGTAGATGCATGAGTTTACAAGGCTGCGGCAACTGCAAATTTGGACTTGTTTAGTGGTATCCTCCCTCGTCTTTTAGAGGTGATTGTTAACCTTGAACATAATCAGAATAATCACATTGGGTTATATATGGCCCAATAACTAAAATTATTTCAACACCCCTAATAAAAGAAAGACTTGGGAGCATGTTTCAAGTAATACTAATATTAAAACAATCTAATGATTGTTTAAAAAGTGTTGGAAATGTTGTTGGAAGTCCTTGCAAAGATCCATGAAAATACATTTTGCAATATTTTGGTTTGAATAATCTTTTTGTGGTAGTTTGAAATCTTTACCAGTAACAAAAGTAACAACTGTCATCACAATGCATTTTCTTTTATTTCTCTTGCATGTTGCAGCTACTATGTGCTGTACAACACAAAACCCCCAAAAGAAAACTGTATACAGTACAAACCAGCGAATAGCATAATCATAGAGACACTATTTTTACATGTTTATATTTTTATTTTCATTTTTCATATTGCAGATTATTTATTATTTCTCACTCGAACAGCAGCAGAGCATATCTTTTTTCGTATGACAAAACATACGTACATTTATTGTTATTTACAATTCTCAATCATTAGCAGCAAGTCTCTATGTTCAGTTTAAGCAGGTCCAACTTTGGAGACTTCAGTCACTGATTGTGATGAGGAGTCCTCCTCAAGTGAACCCATCCCCAGCATCGCCATCATGCATGAACGGAACTGAAAAGGAATAAAAAAGATAATCAAATCAGTTAAAGCGCACATTGTTTCTGAAGAAGAAGAGCGTGGTATCTATTATTAGCGTCATGTGTGAGGATAATGGGGAAAGGAAAGTAAGCAAAATGGTAATTTTAAACATTAAAGGTTTTCTGATATCAGACAGACTTGTCAACTCGTTACACTCAATTTCCATCCTCAGTCTGACACTGCAACCCAACTGATTTCTGTGGGGGACGGGAATTTGATTTTACCCAACCAATCACTCATAATTATTGTGTAACAAAATGTTGCACTGACTGACATCAGAGAATGTGGTCGTACATATGTAATACTACGGCTGGGCAATATGCAAAGAATCAAATATGATTTTTTTTTTTTTTTTTTTACCAATTACCTCAATATTGATAGTGTAAAGAGACTGTACCACATTTCTGATACATAATCATCAGTAATGTGGTTATATTGGCTAAGTAGGTAAATGCAAATCATAGAACAACTAAAACAGTCTGGTAAGTTCAGAAAATTACATCACTTTATTGTAACGCAGTCTTTAAAAGACATTGTCGAGCCTTATATCACAATATAAAGAAAACACATTGCCCAGCCCTGTGTAATACACAGAAAATTTGGGCACATTTTCAGCTCAGTGTGTTTAGGCCTCATAAGGGGGTTGTTATTGTTGTTTGCCGTTCTTAATCAGTTTCTCTCATGCAACAAAGCAAAGTGCATTTTAAAATGTGTTGTTCACAACATTTGACAGACCTGTTTATTGAGGAGAACGTAGATGACCGGGTTGTAGACTGTTGAGGCTTTAGACAGACAGGAGGGTATAGTCGCCAGTCTCAGGTCAAAAGGCTGCCCACGATTGTTAACAACCCAAAGAGCAAAGGAGGCATACGGCATCCAGCACACCAGGAAGCCCAGCACCATGACCACCACCATCCTGGTCACCTCCCGCTCTGCCTTCTGGGTGGAGGCAGACTCAGCCTGGGCCTTCGCCGCCTGTTGAGGAAGAGAAATAGTTATGTCAAAGAAGTTTCTGATAAACCAGCAGTGTCACTGGCAATTGCAGAGCCCCCTCTTTGTTGATGATACAGCCTACTAAGTCAGTCAGGTGATTTGTACTGATTAACTTAGGCTTAAAACAAAGGATGACATGCATTTCACTGCAAATGTTTACTAACAGTGTCACAAATGTAGTCTTTTTAAAAAGAGAGCGAGAGCTGCAAGCTGGAAACAGCTGTTGCAATGCATGCCTGCACCTGCTGACAGGTGTGCCTGCACTTGATGACAGGTGTGCCTACCTACACCTGCTGACTGTCTTTCAGAAGTTCAAAAAATGTATTGTGCTCTGCTAGTGCTGCGTTCTTAAGTGAATAATAATCATAAGCTAATTTATGTTTGCTTGTTTTTTTAAAAAATTATTTTATGTTTTTGTTATTAAGGCCTATCTAGGATTTTAATTCTAATTTATGAAACCTAGGCCCTCGCAATTTTAAACAGTCCCCTCAGTCACTTCATTCTTATGCCAGGTCAGTTTGTTTACCTTACCATTTTCAGTGTGATGAGGAGCTGGGCATAGCAGAAGACAATGGTGGCTAAGGGAACAGCAAAGCAAAAGCAGAAGAGAAACATCACATAGGACTCGTTGTTATATTTGTTGTCGGTGGTGTACCAGTCAGGACCACAGGAACACTGCAGGCCTTCGGGGATATACCTGGTGAGATTATTACAAGCGTGTTAAGTTTGCATCCCGGCTTCCCAGTTTTGTGATGAGATTCAGAGTGTATGTTTGTTGGTGTTGCTGACCTGCTCCATCCGACCAGTGGGGGAACTGAGGCAATCAGAGCAAACACCCAAGTGAAGGCGCAGCAGGCAATGGCATGGTCGGGCTTGAAAATAAAGTTACCGAGTGGCTTGCAGATAACCAGCCATCTTTCAAAAGCTACTACAGCAAGAGACCACAGGCTAACCATTCCTGAAACAACAGAGACATACAATTAAAAACATTTTTCAAACCATTATAAATAAGTCACGTAGAACGGCATGATCCAGTGGAATTAGTTTACTGTTACAAAAGTACAGCTTAATTCTTACCTCCAAGCGTTGCCACAAAACCTTCAATCTTGCATGCTAGTGGTCCGAAGATGAAATATCTTGTTGCAAATGAGCAGCAGGCGGTGAAAGAGCCGACACAGGCCACAAGAAGGTTTGCAACAGCCAAGTTCACCAGGATGTAGTTGAGGTGGGACCGCAGTTTCTTGTATTGAATAGTGCATGCAATGGTGAGGGTGTTAATGCAAGTGCCACCCATAAATAGGAAGAACATGAATCCTGCCATGGCATAGAAGATGCCTGTGCCCCCCAGGTGGTCCTGAGGAACCAGGAAAGGACTGAGTGCCGTGATATTGTTGGTGTCCAGGGCGACGGGTATCCAGAAGTCCTCTGGCAGCTCCATGCCACGATTTGCCCTCATTGATTCCTTTTTATATGAGTTACAATCACAATGGTTTAACCCTTTTGCTCCTTGTTCTTGCTTTGCCTATGTCATACAATAGTGAGGAGGAACAAAAGTTTTAAGAGGCAGACATGAATGCTGTGTTTTCTGCGTCCCTAATGTCTCATGATGCTCTTTTGTGGAGGACTGACTTTTATAAAAGGCCAAAGGATGCTGCTTATCCCCATTAAAAGGTTAATTGATTCTATAATCGACTGATTCATTGGGGTTTGCATTAATTGGTGTAAGTCATTAAGTGGTTTCCCCTTCTGGCTGTGCTGCCAAGGAGGTTACAGCCAGGATGTTTTGAAAAAGTTTGGCACTGCCAGAGAGCTTTGGCATTAAAGCTCAGAGGGTTGAGGACAATGTCTGGCACACATTCAAAGGAAACAGCCACTGTTATTGTCATTTGGCAACATTTCTGAGGAAGTGTGTCTGATTTGGCCCAGTTCACTTTATACCCAAATAATTTAGAAAACGGATTGATGGTTTAAAAAGGAAGGGAGAGGGTGTTCTGTTATAAAGACTATAGCATTGTCTGCATACGGGCTCATACACCTGCTACGTCTTTTACTACCTGGAAAATGTGAGGTGGTGCTGGGTGCTACTTGCACCTACTCTTTCAAGGTCAGGGAGGCAGGTTGCACCTAACACTTAGGACCATAACCTACTTCCCAGAGATCCCAACTTCTGGGTTTATCCTCCTCCAGGTGTTGTTTTTAAAGTTTGTATGAAAATAGTGTCCATGGGACAGATCACAAAGCTCTGCATAGCTCTGCACTCAAATGATCAACTTCTTTTGCATAATTACATTCTAAGAATAAAGGTGATGCAACATAAGGTGGCAAAAAATGTTGCATGTGTCCCAAAGCATCATATTGGGACTGCATCAAAACCAAGTTGAACAGGTTAATCCTGCTGTCTTAAGGAGGAGCGCAGTAGGTCTTTGCCTGCTAATCCGGTTTCCAGTAACGTTAATTCTGATAATCTCACTTGCTGTAGCTTTTTGTAATCCACTCTGTTGGTTTAACTCAAGCTTTGTGTTACCTTTTGGCATTTTGCCTCCTTCCCTGAGCTTAAAGGGTGCATAAGACGTAGACAACAGTTTAAGTGCATAAGGGACTCGCTGCACAGTAACTTTGTCAAGCCAACAACCAGCCGCAGAGAAGGAGATTATACATCATTATATCAAGAGAGACAGGTGATGTAACAGAGACAAGAGGGTGAATTTCAATTTAAAAAATAAAAGTGTCGAATTGCATCAGTACATTAAAAGCAGCATTATAATAAATAAAACAGCAATGTCAACACAAATGCTCTGATGACTGTGCAGCTGTTTTTTGAAACTAGGAAAAACCTAACATGGATTTCACTGGAACAACAAAAATATTTTTTACTGTCATCGGATTCACTTTTTAGAAATTTTCAATAAATAAATTATCAGCTACTTTAACGACACAACTTCTGTAACATGCTCACACATCCTGCAGCAAATATCTGTGTGACAACAGGATGCTTATGTACAGAAACGTAGTATATAAAGTACAGTAAACAGTCACAATCCAGTGACCAGTTTGTTTTCCAGTAACAACAACATACAGACACCATATATATATTTGTATTTTTTTTTTATTCATTTTCACTTCGCAGATTATTTATAATTTCTTTACTATTTGAATTGCAACATTTCATATATTTTTTCCAACACGTTCTCATCTCCAACTCATCAAGTATGGCAGCTTGGTTGGTGGTCCTAAGCCTCAAACTATGACCCTCTATGCTCCCCTCTAGCGTCATTTTTAGATGTGCAGGGACAGCATGTGAGGTTTTACTTGCTTCATGCAGAATGTCATATAAAAAAAACTGTGCCCACACAAAATGTGGGATTCATCACCAAAACTACTTTGGGTTCAGGCAACAAAACTATCTGGATAAGTTTAGAAAATATGGTTTGGGTTAAAATAAATACGTTTCTGACTTACTTTATTTAAAAAGTTAATAAGCATGATGTCAGCTACGTATGTTGTTTTAGAAAAAAATCAGCATTGACTTTGGTTTTACACAACACACGAAGGGTTGTTTTCAGGGTGAAAGTATTATATTTGTTTGACCTATCCACCTTCTCTTTCTTTCTCTCCTCTCCCTTCCCTAAGGGAACTTTTTTTGCTCTTCATACTCCGTCATTGTAGCGGATAGGTTTTGTCTGCAGTTTGCTGATAGCCTGATACATTCTGTGCAGATGCTTAAGGGTGCCTTATGTGTCGGAATCATATGCAAACGGTCATCGGTAATGCTGCCGTGTTTGACGCCCTGGGAATGAGAACGCACTGATTTTTTCATATGACAAAACACACGTACATTTACTGTTATTTACAATTCACAGGAGTAGGTGGCAGAGAAGTCAACAGTCTTGATGTTCAGTCTAAGCAGGCCCAACTTTGGAGACTTCGGTCACTGACGTTGACGATGATTCATCATCCTCTCCACTACCCATCCCCAGCATTTTCATCATGCAAGAGCGGAACTGAAAGATGACAAGAAATTAAACTATAACATAAACCATGAAAACCTTAATGTGCTTCCAGTGTGACAGGACATCCAACTGACCTGTTTGTTGAGGACAACATAGATGATTGGGTTGTACACTGTAGAGGACTTGGAAAAGACAGAAGGTATAGAAGCATATCTCAGGTCAAAAGGCTGCCCGCGGTTGTTGACGACCCAAAGAGCAAAGGTAGTGTAAGGCATCCAGCACACCAGAAAGCCCAGCACCATGACAACCACCATCCTGGTCACTTCACGCTCTGCCTTCTGGGTGGAGGCAGATTCGGCTTGGGCCTTTGCTGCCTGTTGAGTGAGAGAGGTGACTTTAGTCTAAAAACTTCTGCATGCTTAGAGGTCCTAAAACCACATATTCTCATTACACAGGAGATACGGTTCAATTTAGCATTTTGTAGAAGTAGTTTACACCTTTTCGAACAGCAACCACTAGTCAGAAAAACATTTTTTTAACTCTGTTTCCAATTTCTGACTTTGCCTCACCATTTTCAGTGTGATGAGGAGCTGGGTATAGCAGAAGACAATGGTGGCGAGGGGAACAGCAAAGCAGAAGCAGAAGAGAAACATCACATAGGACTCATTGTTATATTTGTTGTCGGTGGTGTACCAGTCAGGACCACAGGAGCACTGCATGCCTTCTGGGATATACCTGGTGGGATAGTCACATTAGCATGAGTCTATATGGCAGCCTTGCATCACGATCAGTGCAAATGTAAAGGTGTGTGTGTAATGCTGACCTGCTCCATCCGAACAGTGGGGGAACTGAGGCAATTAGTGCGAACACCCAGGTGAATGCACAGCAAGCTATGGCATGGTCGGGCTTGAAAATAAAGTTCCCAAGTGGCTTACAGATGACCAACCATCTTTCAAAAGCTATCACAGCAAGAGACCACAGGCTTACCATCCCTGGAATGACATAAAGTAGAATTACATTTTTTTTTAGCTTATCAAAACTAAAGTGTCCTAATCTTATATATCTGTGTCTCAGTGTTTGTCTTACCACCAAGTGTTGCCACAAAACCTTCAATCTTGCATGCTAGTGGTCCGAAGATGAAATATCTGGATGCAAAGGCGCAGCCGGCCATAAAGGTTCCGACACAGGCCACAAGAAGGTTTGCAACAGCCAAGTTCACCAGGATGTAGTTGAGGTGGGACCGGAGCTTTTTGTTTTGCATGGTGCAGGCAACTGTAAGCGCATTGATGGAGGTGCCCGCAGTGAATAAAAAAAGCATGTATGCTGCCATTCCATAGTAGGTGGCTGAGCTTGCTAGATGGTCCTGGGGGATCAGGAAGGGGCTGAAAGCTGTGATGTTGTCTGTATCCAGAGGTATGGGGATCCAGAAGTCCTCCGGAAGCTCCGTAACACGACCGTGCTTCATTTTGCCCTGAACGTAAATGCGGAAAATCAGAGTTTTCTTATCATGGGATGGTCAGTTCAGCATCTCCTGCTTTATTGTAATGGCAGTCCATTACAAACCAGAGAACATTTATAGGGCTTTCTGACCGGACGTTTAGTCAATTGAATTAATTAAATTAATTGATTAATTGGAATAAAACCAGACCTGAGGCCATTCAAAGATTTCCTTATCAATTGTATCATGTCCTTATCTCATCACTGAGACACTCCTCCAGGTCAAAAGGAAAAGTTTACCCACATTGACAAACATTTTTGTCTCCCAATATCCAAACTGGTTCCATGGGAGCAAATCTTGAAGCAACAAAATTGTTTTGGAATCAGTCAATCCACTTATCAGTGCTATTACGACTGCTAATCACATTCAATTTGTCCTTAGGCAACCTCCTTTCTGTTAGTATTAGGATGGATGATCTCTGCTTTAGTTATCGTATCAGGATCAAGAAAGGATTACCTAATTTTGCAATTAAATTGCTGGGATAAAAGTTGCCATTGTGCATTTCTGCAAACCATAGCTTTGTTACATTTTTATGTTTCATATTGTAATGGACTGTGTTTACAACTATTTTACTAGTGTTACCAGTTTTGTCACTGTGAGATCTGTTATTGTTTAGAGACAGTAATTCAGATGAGTGTTGATGAAGCACTGAGATTTTCAGAGGTAAGAGGAGTAAGCATGAGTTGTCAGCCTAGACACTGTAAAGCCCATCTGTCATGTCAGATACCTATGAGATAGGTATGTGAGCCACAGTAACTGTAATTGACTGGATGCTAAAGGGGGATGTGTTGTTATCTTTGGGAGGAAGACGGGGCAGCTAGTCTTGGATGTGGAAAGCTGCTGCTAGGCTGTTGATTGTGGATCTCAGCACAAAGCAGGGTATTTTCCTTTCTCTCACATCAGAATCAGGCTTTTTAACACATTATTGGATTTGAGGTGAATGCTGAACTTCAGTTCAAGATCCAGGACTTGAAGGCATTTATTGGCAGAAATAGAATATAATATTTATAAATGTGGCCATTTGTTTCTAATCACCAGAAAATAAAAATTGTTGTGTGTTTTTTTTCTTCATTAGAAAGAGCCTTTACTATTTACACATGGAGCGGGTCTTCCTCCACAGACTCTGACTCTAGATAAGCGTTGAGATATTTGGTGAATTTGCATTTTCGCTTCAATCACAGTAGTTCTCTCACATGCTAAACACAAGATACGGCTTTCAATTCTACAACATTTAACCAATATGTCACTAAATCGTACACACTGGACCTTTGAGAAACATATTTACCACTATGGAAGTCTAATCTCATATGTAAACAGAACTCTTACTTACACTCAGTTACTGTTGGATATACACATTTAATGTGCTGAACAACATCTTCGATAGTTAACAGCAATTATTGGTTCCTGCGGCTCTGCCTATCAGTTAGGCACTGCAAAAGGTGTGCAAGTGATTTGCTAAACTGCCCCTTTATTTTGAAAGATTTTTGTAATTAAGTACTGACAAAGAAAAGTGCAGAAGAGTTGTACTACATTGCTTGGCTGTGACATATAACTTTAGTTTTTAAATGCAGTTAGGTGAACCGACAGAAGTGGACAGCCAGGACACATTGCTATTCACACCTGTGTCCGTTTCCAGCCACTTGTCTTGAGATTTTGTTACTGATTATACATCACAGTTATTATTTCCACATTTTCACCAGTCACTGTACACAAGTACAAATGGGGACAGATAGCATCACAAAAACACATGTCAAAACACAGCAGCACAAAAACACACAGGAATCAGAGGATAAAAAAATATTGGCACTTGTTAAAAGCAAAAAAACTTTTACAAATAAATAAATAAATATTACTCTAAATACTATATTTGATTGCAAAGAGAAACTATAACAGTCTTATTCCACTGAAGTGCAAAAACAAACCCTTCAGGCCAGACCAGCTGTACCTGTCTGAAACTAAAACTAAAATCGAATACCGATAGCAGCAGATAGTGAACAGACTTTAAGAATAAAATGAATTTTGAGTTCATTGAAGAATATTTAAAGTAAGTCTTTCTTGAGGAAGACAAAAACAATATTGCATCTAAAAGGAAACTTAGAGATGTTGTTTAAATGTGTACTCACTAATAAACAATAGAAACAATCTGTAAACTATCAGCCTTTAGTACTGTGTTTGTACTATGATGTACAATCATAACAAAGCAGGTTAATGGGGTTTTACATAAGACGTCATCTCAAATAGGTTGAGGACAAAAGCAATTAGGATAATTGGCATTTAGAATTGAAAAAAAAACAGCAGGCTTACAAGAGCATTGGGATGGGAGTTTTTTTCTGAAATACTTGTAAAAGTAGTAGTAAAAGCAAAAGTACATGGTTTTATAATTTTGCTGTAATAAGCACTTGGTAGAAAAAGTTGAAACAGTTGAATGTTTTCACAGGACTCCATGGTGTAATGACCTCTGTACAATTACGATTGTTTGGATTTCTTATTTCGCAACAGTGATAATACTATGTGCTTTTATTTGTGAAAAATCCCTTAAAACATCGGACTACTTGGCAACCAAATGGAGGTTATGTGATAACACAATATTGCAGCAGAAAATGCTCTTTTAAGGAAGGCTAGCAGAGTGATGTGTTGTGCTGTTTATGGAGATAGATGACCCACATAAACCTCCTCAGAAACCTCCACCTCCTGCTGCCATAATCCTTGATCCATGTCACTTGTGAGGCTTTACATCATGATCTCTTTAGGCTTTTAAAGTTCAGTTCTCCAGCCGCTTCCTAAGACTCTTATCGTGTGTAAACCATTACCAGCAGCTCAGAGTATCAGGGAAGGTCAAGGTGTTTGTCTGAGCTCACTGACCTGTTTAACCCGCTGCTGTGCTCGCTCACACTGCGTTCATGTGTATGAATGCTGACCGATTATGTGACAATGAAAAGAAACAATATGTAAGCACATGCGAAAAACACGTCCTTAATTCAAACCCCGGTAGATTAAGTGTGAGACTGAGGAGCTGCATTGCTGTCAGTTAAAACTTTTTGGGGTTGTTTTTTTGTTTTTTTTAAGTCCTGTGTAGTATATCTTTATAAAAACCTAAGTGAAGATGGCTGAAAATGAAAAGTGTGACTTCACGTCAGACCACGTCAGTCAAAATAATGACGTTGACAAAGACATTTGTGTGATTATAATCCTATAAAAGCTATTTAGAGTTGAAGGTTTTAACTGTATAGAGTAGTCACCTTGTTAAAAGTCAAACACTGACATTATTATGGATGCTTTTACAAAATTCAGTCATCTCCATTATTTTGTCAGTAAACAGATTCGGTTGTGTTTTTAGTATTAACTACCTGAATGACGCACCTAATGAGTCTCTTATGTGTTTGAATGTGTTTTCCACGACATCACAATTTAATCCCTTTCCTGGTCAAAGGAAAGAAGAGATTTTAATAGATTAGAATTGAAAGGAGTGCATTAGCCTACATAGGACTCTGTCACAAAGGTTTGTGTCAACCTACTGGACAATTGACCAATTAACATTTTGACCCCTGCATAATTTTGGGGAAGTTATTTTCAAGGGAGAGATAAGAGAGAACCCTTTATAAGTCCAACAGCAGGGAAATTTGCATTGTTACAGCAGCAAAGAGGATAGTGCAAAACAAGAAGCGGGAAGTATAGATATTGCACGTTTCAGTATACTGATACTGATATTGTACATGATGATTGTTAACAGAAGGAAAATCCAAATATAATTAAAGCTGCAAGCAGTGATGAAAGGGCCCTTGCACCCCCATGTAAGTCGGGGGTACTGGTATGAAGAGGTCGTTCATTTGTGAGAAAGTCGGACAATAATGCATGCAGAGTTTGGACCCTGGAGTGAGCCATTTCACATGGTGAAGTACTTCCAGCGGCCACCAGGTGGCAGTGGAGGGGACACAAATACAATCAAAATTGTACGCTACAGCACGGGAAAACTGTAAAACTTTTGTGTCCAGGATGAGCAGGGGGATAGAGCGGACGCCCCATGTATAGAGGCTGTGTCCTCGGCGCAGTGGCCGCAGGTTCGATTCCAGCCTCAGCCCTTTGCTGCATGTCACTCCCTCTCTCTCTCCCCCTTTCATACTTGTGCTGTCCTATCAAATAAAAGCAAAAGGTGCCGCTTTCTGTTGTGGTCACTCATTAGTGCTCACCTTAATACTTGGCAGAGAAAAAAAAACAAGAACACACACTGGCAAAGAATGGTGTGTGAAAATATAAATGCTTTTACTAAGTGCAAAGAGAGGCTACAGTCTTTGCATATTAACATTAATGTAAGTGCTGTTCGGTCTTATTTTCCACTGTGAGCTTTTGATCTCATGGATTCAGTCAAAAGCGAGGTGTAATAACAGAAGCTTGCACAGCCATCAAAACTGGCAGGCAACGAAAAATAAAGATGCAGGTGGAAGTAAATCCAGGAGAAACAGAAAAGTGGATACTAAAATTGAACAGAGGCAGGAGGACAAACCAAGGAATAAGGCCTCAAACAAAGGTGAACTGAGGAAACAAAGTAACTGGGCAGCTATATAATGGGAATGAGTAAATGAGGGATTGAGAACAGGTGAGCAGTAGGTAGAAGACTGCAGTGTTAATCAGGGACAGATGAAACTAATCAGGGCAGATGATCACAACTAGAGGGAAAACACCCAAGGGCACCAAGTGAAGTGACCTAAAAGAAGAGATAAAACTAAAGAAAAAAATAACCAAAATAAAACACAACACACTAAGAATAAATTAATAGTGAATCAAACAATGGAAAAACATGACCTCAGAAGCAGAGGCAGAGAGGATCAGGATACTTTTACACAATATAGCTTCAACCTGACTCACAGGATGTTGACTGTGGCTATAAGCCTGCCATTGGCTGGCTATGTAGACCAGTATGCTCCCCACCACCTTACTGTTTTTAAAATCTCCCTGCTATGGAAAACAACCACCTCCCTGCCAACAACCGACATGCTGAAAAAGGCTTATTTTGATGAAGACTTGGATCATGTGATTGGGCAGGTCTGTTTTGTTCTTTCAATGAATTGTTGTAAAGACATACAATAAATAAAAAGAAATTGTAAATGCACCTTGAAAAAGCCCAGACTCCATTTCACATTACTCTCATGCCTGGTGTTCATTCTTTTTTTGACACAATGAGTCAAAGTTGATGTGCAACGTCTTTTGACCCTGACAACAGCATGCAAAATGACACTGACTTTACCAGTTTACAGATACGTTTCACTTTACACAAGCTTCTGCAATACTGTTGTAATAATGTTGCGCAAAAAAATGAGTAAACAGTGACAAGAAAATGACCCATAAAATTAGCTGGGGAGAATTTTAGTTAATCACACAAACAAAAAACTAGGGAAAAATGTCCACAAAACTATTTTTTCTATAATTATATATTTGAAATGGTATCACAGAAAGAAATATGTTTACTTCTTTCTTCGGGACATTTTCTTCTGTTTGTTTTTGTTTTATGATTTTTACTTTTTTACTTTACTTTACAGTAAGTTATGTGGACTACATTTCAGTTCAGGTTTTGTCAAAGGTGTGATAAAAAAAAAGCCACTGGAATTGAATCGGGCTGTACAATTAATCAAAATATTATTGAAATCGCAATATATCCAAGTTTAATACCTAAATAGTAGGAGCTGCATTTTTTTTTTTAATTAGGTAAAATGTGTCATTACATAGGCTGCTATTACAAATGAAGCATTGTGGTTATACAGGGATGCCCCGGCTTACAAATCACATCCCAGACATAAGGGAACATACGTGTGTGATACAGACCCCAGCAAAAAAATCACGTCATCATTTTCTTTTCTTTTTTCATTTAAAATTAAATGCAAAAATGATAATGCCCACCAAAATTGTGACTCAAAACGCTGTGTGTAAATATGTAAAATCTAAAACCACATCCATATTACACAATAGTGTTTCTAAATTGACTATAGCTGGTAATCATCTGCATTCAAGGAGACAGTTAAAATGACAGGAATATTTTGTTCGACATTTCAGTTTACTGGTAAAAACCTAATCTAATCAATGCATGGTAAAGAAACATAGATGGACCTATTTCTGCAAACAAAAGTGGACAAGATGGAAAATCGTCGAAAGCTACCACATTTTAAAGTTGTTGTTTTTTTTAAAAGTAAAAAAGGAAAATGTTGCTAAACATAATACAGTTAATTGATGTTGGTAGTAGTGCAGGCTTTGAAACAGTGGAGGGCGCTCTGATGGAGGGTGTGGGCGTGTCAACTGTTGTATATGAGAGCTTTAAATCTGTAAATTCGTGCTTTTACACTATTGATGTACATACATATGCATATTTCAGTAAGTTTAGGGCGGAATAAAATCAGCATCCCCCACTGTATTAAAATAAAAAGTGGTTTCGGCACGGATGTCGCCATCTTTAGTAAGGGACAATAAGCCTAGTGTTATAACGCAACTTGTTGTAATTTGCTAAAAGTCGTGATATGTCTACTTTCTACAGATTTCAAGTGTCCCTTAAAGCACCTCGCAGCACCGGCATGCCTTCGCCTCTCCACAGTGGCAAATAACATAAACTAAAGGCGTTTCTGTGTGAAATGGTCATCGAGCGGGTCTCTGTCGCCATGTTTACTTTGGGTGACGCCAACTCTCTTCCATTTTCCTCCGCCTCTGGTTGTCAAGAAGATGGCAGCTTCCAGGCAGGCATGAGAGGAAATACTTCTTCACAAATCGAATGAATTTGGATTATTGCCGCAAGATTAGACCACATACCAGTGTTTTTGCAACTACTGCATCGAAATAAGTAAGTGAAAATCTGAAATATTTGCGCCTTTTACCGGTTTGTTATGTTTTGTTGTGGCTTACCGCCCGGCCATTTTTCTTGTGGGAGCTGTAGAAGTAGGCCGATCGTCGAAAAGATGGCTGCTTCCAGAGACGGCATGAAAGATAATAACAGTCTGTTTGTGCAGTTTTACTCGGCTTAGCTGCGTTTTGAGAGTGTTGTTGCAACTAAATTTGTATCAGGTAAATAATGCACTTCAAAATTAGGCGAAATTATATTGCATTTAATTGTAAAATTTGGCGACGCTTTGACAGATGCTAACGCTGTTAGCATGGGCTAATTAGGTTGAGCAGTTAGCCGCTAGCGCTAACGGAGTATAGCTAGCGTTTGAATTCATTAGAGTGCAACGATTTGACTTTATTCTTTTGTACATTTCAACAAGTTAATTGATGGACGTTAGAGTGTGTGCTGTCCACACTTTTGCGGTTGTTTAAGTGCGATTTTAATATCTTTGTAGTGAACATAATTATGTTAGGGAATTGCAAAAAATGCTAAGCTTGTTAGCTACAATATGGCGACTCCCAGAGAAGCATGAAAATAGCCGACTCTTGCTAACACTTATAACTGTGGAGTAAGTTTGTGTTGCAGGAATGCTGTGTTCTGCTCTGTTGCCCGGCTGCCTGTGTGTTGAATTTGTTTTTGATTTAGTGCGGTCGTTTGCTGTTGTAGTTGGGTAGCTATCGTGTATTTTTCTTTTTCATTCGCTTCCGCCATTTTTCAGACTGGCAGCAGCGTTAGCGGGGGTTTGTTTGGTTACAAGATGGCTGCTTCCATGGATTGAATTCAATGGTTAGAAACAGCTAAGAAAAAAACTTAGTCGTAGGGGAGATGCCACAAACAACATCAGATCTATGGAAATGCTTTTAAACTAGCGGATAGTCAAAAGATGGACTGCATTTGCAGTTCTTTTTTTGATTGAATGTGTTCATTAACCAAAGCTAACCGCTAACTGTTAGCCGTTAGGACCGCACTCTGTTGTAGAAGTTAGCCACAGCGGTTAGATGCTGTTGATGATGGCCGTTAATGTAAAATTATCCCGATTGCTTCGGCAGTAAAGGCATATGTTGATTTATTATTTTTCCTCACAGAAATCATGTCTGCCCCTGGCTCCGCGGTGTCTGGGACCACGGCGTCGGTTCTGCAGCCGCGGTGGAAACGGGTCCTCGGATGGTCCGGTCCCGTTCCCCGGCCCAGACATGGTCACAGAGCTGTGGCTATAAAGGAGCTTATGGTTGTCTTTGGTGGTGGAAACGAAGGGATTGTGGATGAATTACATGTATACAACACTGGTAAGATTAACTTTGCATCTACAACTTTACTGATTGTCCATGTTTTGTTTTGGTTTTTTTTGCAGTATGCACAATGTTTTGCTAACAAATCTGCAATTGTGAAATAACGTAAAACGCATTTCCACATTGAGTCCTCGCACTTAAAAAGTTATTTCATATTTCTAAAGATTGATTCGTGATGTGCAGAACCAAGTAGCGTATAGGCCTCAGTAGGCCAAGCAAGTCCGTGTCTGATTACATTTGGCCCCCTCTGCTGGGGAAATGGGTTTAAAGCATGTTAAAAAAGGCGGGCTAAAATAAAATGGATGATGCTGGTTGGTTTAAGTGTATCCTGTGCCCCAATTTCCTGCACCTAAACCAATAAGGTCGGACAAATTCAGCAAATTTGGTTTATGTGTCCTCATCTTCAAATTCAGATTATGGTTTACATTACAATTTGAATGACTTGATATGGTGAAGTTGCAACTGATAACTTCATTGTTATCATTGTGTTTTGATTTCCAGCAACAAACCAGTGGTTTATCCCAGCAGTCCGTGGTGATATCCCCCCTGGTTGTGCTGCATACGGTTTTGTCTGTGATGGCACAAGACTGCTGGTGTTTGGTGGGATGGTGGAGTATGGAAAATACAGCAATGATCTCTATGAACTACAGGTAAACTGTCTATGGAAGATATTTGTTATGTGTAATTTGATTTTAAGATGATGTGAGTTTCCTAGTGTTTGATGCAGTCAATGTATATATAGTCCCCCTCAAATCGTACATTACCAGATATGCTATTTTAAAATAGTTGATATTGTAGCTCTTGTAAGTATAAGCTGGAGATGGATGTGTTTATAATATAAACATTTTAAATGTAAACCGTCCTGCTCATGTTGTAAGTTCAAATCAGAGTGTTGTTATTTGTAAGTATCACAGTTGTGCAGGTGAATGTGCTCCATGCGCTTTAGTTACGGACGGCGATGGTAAGCTAGTGAATGTAGCTGAATGATAACATGAATCCTGATTTATCAAATACAGACTGGGAAGTATGTTGCAAAGGTTGCTGGGGCACCATCCAATGTGTTTATGTTGACTCTGCACTTCAAAGAATTGGACTAAATAGCTAATGCAGTGCAAAGTTTTGGTCCAACCTCATCCAACAGTGATGAATAGCTGTTAAGGGTGAGAAAAATTATAGATTATTAGCTGCATTATGATTCTTTCTTGAATTATTCAGAATTGATTTACAAAACTCCTCATAGAGAATTCAGAGGGTTCACCGAGGTCCAGCAACTGGTGAAATCGTGAATAACTAACAAGTTGCTCAACAAACTATGTTGAAGTCACATTTTAGGAGGAAAGGGGCAGTCTTAAGAGGAAATTAAGTTATTCTGCATCTGACAAGTGCACTATACAAAAAAAACCAAACTTGTCTTTACTGTCCCACTTGCAAAAACTTTGTTCTCTGCATAATGAATAAAGTTTAAGTAATAAATATGCTCTGTTTGTGGTTAAAACATGAAGTAGGTATGACTCAATCAAGTTTGTCAACCAGAGTTCAGACGGATTTTCAGCTAGTAGGAAGTGCAAAGATAAACATTAAATAAGATAAAAATGGATAAATTAATACAACATTTAAAATGGGGTTAGTGGTTAAATAGTGTCCTTTCAGTTAACATTATCACACAAAATTCTTATTAGATTGTCAGAATAGGGAATGAGGTGTACTTGTGTTTGTTACAGCTTCTGCTATGACCTTATCAATTAATAATATGTTGTTTTGACCATGGATTATGTCACAGGCCAGCAGATGGGAATGGAAAAAGTTGAAAGCAAAAAATCCGAAGAATGGCCCCCCTCCTTGTCCTCGTCTTGGCCACAGTTTTTCCCTGGTTGGCAACAAATGCTACCTGTTTGGTGGACTAGCCAATGACAGTGAGGACCCCAAAAACAACATTCCCAGGTACAGATGTTATTCCAGCAGGACTCTTAAATGCGGGAGACTCTTGTGAGTCTACTTCAACCAGCAACATGAGTGTGACTTCTGTCTATTTTTCATTTTCAGATACCTGAATGATCTGTACACACTTGAACTCCGTGCTGGTTCCAGTGTGGTTGGATGGGATATTCCCATCACATATGGAGTTCTGCCTCCTCCCCGTGAAAGCCACACTGCTGTGGTATACACAGAAAAGACAAGCAGGAAATCTCGCCTGATAATCTATGGAGGAATGAGCGGTTGTCGCCTAGGAGATCTGTGGACTCTTGATATTGGTAAGTGTCTAATAGTGAATAGAAAAATGACAGCACAAAAATTAAAAATGCCCTCGCTGGTTCCACTCAGACAGTGCTGCTATTTACACCCAATAAGACCAAAGAGGATTGAACATACTCACTCTAAGAGCCCCACACTGTGTGAGGCTTTTGTATAACAGCCTACTCTTCTGCTCATTGTCTCCAGATACCCTGACATGGAACAAACCATCAGTAAGCGGGACAGCACCGCTCCCCAGAAGTCTCCACTCTGCCACCACCATCACAAACAAGTGGGTCAACTGCTGCACAGAAGCAATAACATATTGAATGTTGTGTTTAATCATGTTTAATATCCCAGAAGAAAAAGCTGAGCTTGGTGGCAGCATCTCAGTGATTTCATTTTCTCAACGTGCAGGATGTACGTTTTTGGAGGATGGGTTCCACTGGTGATGGACGATGTCAAAGTAGCCACGCACGAGAAGGAGTGGAAGTGCACAAACACTCTTGCCTGCCTAAATCTAGGTTTGTCTGACTCTCTATTAATTACACTTTGAGTAAAAAAGGTTTTGCAGATGTGAATTTTTGTACCATGTGCGTGTTTGTAGACTCCATGTGCTGGGAAACAGTGTTGATGGATACTCTTGAGGACAACATCCCTAGAGCCCGTGCTGGCCACTGTGCTGTGGCCATCAACTCTAGACTCTATGTTTGGAGTGGCCGAGATGGTTATCGTAAAGCTTGGAACAACCAAGTGTGCTGTAAAGACCTCTGGTACTTGGAAACAGGTCAGTTTGCTTACATGGTTTTGTCATTTTAAGTGATTTCAGTGGCTTAAGTTTTTGAAATAGTGTCATTGTTGTTAATTTTTTTGTCCTCCATCTCCCCAGAGCGGCCACACGCCCCTGCCAGGGTGCAGTTAGTCCGTGCCAACACAAACTCTCTTGAGGTGAGCTGGGGCGCCGTCTCAACTGCTGATACCTACCTACTGCAGCTGCAGAAATATGACATCCCTGCGACTCCAGCTGCAGCCTCGCCAGCCATGAGTGCCACCCCCGTGCAGCCTCTGAACTCTCCAAAGAGCCCTGCACCGGCTGCTGCAGCACCCTCTGCTCAGAGCTTACCCCAGACAGGTATTACACTAATGACCAATTGTTTTCAAATTCTTCCATGTCCATTGCTTTTGTCACCATACCAGGAAGCGACCATAAAAACACTGCCATAGTCTAATCATCAGTTCCCTTGTTTTATAGCTGTTTTGAAGGTTGCAGCTCAACAGTCTGCCACAGGCACATCTGTCGTCACAGTCCGCCCCAGCCAGCCTGGGAAATCCCCCGTCACTGTGACATCTCTACCGCCAGGTGTTCGAATGGTAGTGCCTGCCCAGACCACCCAAGGATCGGTATGAATAATTTTGCAATGCGTTCAATTATGTTGAAGATTTTGCATGAAGTATATGTCGTCGCCAGATCAGTAACTGTATCCAAATTGTTTTTTCTTCTTCTTTCAGCCTATTGGAAGTAGCCCTCAGATGAGTGGCATGGCAGCTCTAGCTGCAGCTGCTGCAGCGACACAGAAGATCCCGCCCTCTTCTGCAGGCACTGTCCTAAATGTTCCTGCAGGTGCCACCATTCTCAAAACAGTTGCCGTTTCTCCTGGCACCACCACAGTGAAAATGGCATCTCCTGTCATGGTACAGATTTCACTTAACGTTGTCATTTTGCAGCATTTTGCCTCAGGTCTCAGGGTAATTCTTAACATAACCATGTGCTTGTAGGTCAGTAACCCAGCCACTCGGATGCTGAAAACGGCTGCAGCCCAAGTTGGCACAGCAACTGCATCCTCTCCCACCACCACCAGACCCATCATCACTGTGCACAAGTCCGGTGCCGTCACAGTGGCCCAGCAGGCCCAGGTGGTAACCACTGTGGTGGGAGGAGTCACCAAGACCATCACCTTGGTCAAGAGTCCACTCACCATGGGCAGCAGCGGCACTCTGGTAAGACAACAGGACTCTGTAGCATTTAATACTTTAACACCACTCTGGGGGCACCCTATGGTGTGTTCACAGGCATGCTGTAAATCCTTGGTTCTGTAAATTGCTTTTTCCACACTTATTGTGCATTTTGGTTTTTTATTTATGTCTTGTCACACAAACTGGTGACAACATGCACTGAGCTGA
Source organism: Plectropomus leopardus (assembly GCF_008729295.1). NCBI lineage: Eukaryota > Metazoa > Chordata > Actinopteri > Perciformes > Serranidae > Plectropomus > Plectropomus leopardus. Next base: position 18,300,035 of record NC_056464.1, on the reverse strand, counting down.
GTGGGGGAGGGAGTAAAGGTTGGCCTACAGTGACTGTTGGAGAATTCTAAGAAAACAGGGAGCATGATGTTAGTGATCTGCATGACTGTTGGTCAGTTAGGGCAGGAATTATTTGTAGAGCTACCAGTGGTCCATCGTCCCACTGAACTCCCTGTGCTGTCCGATGTTTTCTGGTGACTCATGAACTTGAGTCTCTCTCCTATGTCGGCAGATCTCCAACCTTGGCAAGATGATGTCTGTGGTACAAACCAAGCCAGTGCAGACATCAGCTGTCACAGGCCAGGCTTCCACTAACCCTCTCACACAGATCATACAGGTCAGCTATCTGCATGAGTGCAGGAAAAAAACAGGAGGTAGCTTAAAACTCCTGAGACAGGCACCAGATGTCTTTCTCAAAATGCTTTGTGTAACATGTGACTCTCTCTCCCCAGACAAAGGGTCCCCTCCCAGCTGGCACCATCCTGAAGCTGGTGACCTCTGCAGATGGCAAACCCACAACCATCATCACCACTTCCCAGGCAGGAGGCACAGGAAACAAGCCCACAATCCTCAACATCAGCGGCGTCTCTCCCACCACCACAAAGCAGGGCACCACCATCATTAAGACCATCCCCATGTCGGCCATCATGACCCAGCCTGGAGCTACAGGTATAAACTCACTTATGTTTACTGTTCCACAAATACATACCACGGCAGCCTGCACATTTGTGACTGAGAGCAGTACTGTAAAATAAGTGAAGCTCACGTATGTTTTGGATTTTGAACATCTGGATCACATGATTGTCCTTGTTTGTTGTCACCTGGTTCAATTTCAAGATGAGCAGTTATGGCATGCCGCAACAGAAGTAGTGACGATGTAGTCTTAAGTTCTTCAAAAAATATAGTGTTTCTGCAAAGGCCAATAAAAACAAATGTTTGGAATTATTGGCAGATGTAAATTAACCCAAGGCCTGGTATTCAAATAATGTGTCTGAGTTGAAATAATTGAATGGAAATCAACTTTGCTTTTGTCCTTACAGGTGTAACAAGCAGTGCAGGCATGAAAACACCAATCACAATCCTGACCACAAAGGTGATGACCACTGGAACTCCTGGTAAAATCATCACCGCGGTGCCCAAACTTGCCACTGCTGCTGGCCAACAGGGACTGACACAGGTACACTGACTCTGTTTGTGCAGTAGTCTTTATAAATGTCATTGTTGTGATGCCCATGTATGTTGCATCAAAGGAGATTTATCCTGAACTGTGTGTCTCTAGGTGGTTTTGAAGGGTGCTCCTGGGCAGCCTGGCACTATTTTGCGCACTGTGCCCATGAGCACAGTTGGTGGTGTTCGACTTGTTACACCAGTGACAGTATCTGCTGTTAAGCCCACTGTCACCACTCTTGTTGTCAAGGGGACTACTGGTAAGAATAATGATTTGTGTCATTTGTTTTTTTTGATGATTTATTTATGGATTACATTAATATGTTATCACAGATTTTGTACTCTGGTTCTTAAAATCTTATAATGCCATTTTATCTCTCTTCCAGGTGTCACCACTCTTGGGACAGTCACTGGCACAGTCTCCTCAAGCCTCGCAGGAAGCAACGTGGACAGTTCCAATGCCTCTCTGGTCACTCCCATCACCACACTGGGAACTATCGCTACCCTGTCCAGCCAGGTCATCAGCCCGGCTGCCATAACTGTGTCAGCTGCTCAGACCAGCCTGACTTCTGCCTCCGCATTGCCCTCCTCTACCATGACGGTGCAGGTAAGACCCTGCCGATTGTTGTCCCTCAGGTTATATTTAGCATTTTAGTCATCGAGACATAACATCACGGCAGAAGTGTGCCTCTTAAGCTTTTACATCACTACGTTACAAGCAAAAGAAAGAGGTGTAAATGTTAGGGTGTGGGTGTTATTTCTGTAGCTACAAGGGTTGTGTGCCAAACTGTAGTATTGAGTACCAATTCATGTTTAATCATTTAGTCCCAAATGTCAGCACCTGATAATGCATCTGGGTGGGAATGCTGGATTCAGACAGGAAGTGCCCCAGAGCTAGGAAGCCAGCTGTGGAGCTCTGTCACCTTCCCAACGAGCTGAAACTGTTGCTGCAGCATTGTTAGTTTTGGCACCTGGTCTCTTTGCTTTTCCATTTTATTTAAAAAAAATAGCCTAGTATTAGTGCTTTTTGTGATTGATTATTAAATTATGTACTATTCCACAGCGTTGTCAGCTGTGTCTAAACAAAGAGCAAGAAAGAGGAGCAGACACACATAAGCATGCAGACAGACAGAGTCTTGGCTTTATGTGTAATAAGAGGAGCAGAGTAGACCAGAGAGAGATTGTGTGTATCACCCCTGTAGCTTGTTCAAAAATTATTTTTGTAATTAGAGAAAGAGATGGGTACCAGTATAGAAATCCAGGTACAAGTTTCGGTTCAAATGTAAATGGTACCTAGCCCTATTAACTACAGAGCAATGACGGAGCTACTGTTAGAAAAACAATGGGTGGAGAGCTAGGAAAAGGGAGTAAAAAGGAGTTGTTTTTGAAACATGCTGTATGACTCAACGATGACTTAAGTTGCTTTACTTCTTCTTCTGCCCAGAACCAGCCCACCCAGGTGACTCTGATCACAACCCCCAGTGGTGTAGAAGCTCAACCAGTGCAGGATCTCCCAGTGTCAATTCTGGCTTCGCCAACCTCCGAGCAGCCCAGCTCCACTGAGGCTGGAGCCGCTGGAGAAGGCTCTGGGACAGTCACCCTGGTCTGCTCCAACCCGCCCTGTGAAACCCACGAGACAGGAACCACCAACACAGCCACCACCTCTTCTGCCTCCATGGGAGCAGAAAAGGTCTGCTCTAACCCGCCCTGCGAGACCCACGAGACCGGAACCACCAACACAGCCACCACTTCCTCGGCTACAATTAAAGCAGGACAGGTGTGCTCTAACCCGCCCTGCGAGACCCATGAAACAGGCACCACCAACACAGCCACAACTGCATCATCAAACATGTCTGTGCCGCGAGTGTGCTCCAACCCGCCATGCGAGACCCATGAAACTGGGACAACTAACACAGCTACCACAGCATCGGCTAACATGGGAGGAGTCCAGCAGACTTGCTCCAATCCACCCTGCGAGACCCACGTGACCGGCACCACCAATACAGCCACCCAGTCAGCATCTAACATGAACGGAGGCCAGACAAACACCGCGCAGAGGGTGTGCTCCAACCCGCCCTGCGAAACACACGAGACAGGGACCACCAACACCCCGTCCACAGCCACCTCCAGCATGGGAGGTGACCAGACCAGCACAGCGTCAGGTCAGGTCCAAAGGGTTTGCTCCAACCCGCCCTGTGAAACACACGAAACTGGGACCACCAACACAGCTACCACTGCCACCTGCAGCATGGAGACAGGAGAAGGCACAGGTAGACCTAGATTGACTGTAATTGCATCAGCTCACTAGGGTAATGAAATAAAGCAATCCTGCTGAAAGCTTTTGTTTGCTACTTTCAAAATTAACCAGTCATCTTTAGTGTGATTTATGTGTTTATCTCACAATTTGTTCTTGCTCTTTAAACAGAAACAGCAAAAAAAAAAAATGTTTTGATTTGCCATATGGTAGATGCTTAAGCTGCATCCAGAATGTAAAATGAATTTACTGGAATAAAGTCAAACTTAAATTATGTTTTTGTATTTATCAGCAGCCCAGCAGACAGAGGAGGGAGCAGAAGGTACCAGCAGCACAGAAGTGGCCTCCACCACTGCCGCAACTGGCATGGTTACCACTACCCAGGGCAGGGCCATCACAACTGTCACTCAGTCCACACCAGCCCCCGGACCCTCTGTACCAGTAAGAAATTCACTAATTCACCAGCAGGGTTAACAAATGATCAAACAACTACTGCTGAGTCCAGTTAATCTCAGCAGATACCTGTTTTAAGGTTATATGTCTGAATCAGACGGCATTATGTGAGAGGCACATCATTTCCTAATTATTCTCCATTGTGACCAATATGTTATGTCTCATCTTTGTGTCTCTCCAGTCAATCTCATCAATCACAGAGAGTGTGAGCACTGCTGCCAGCTCCACAGAGGAACCCATGCAGACTGACGAGACAGCATCAGCAGAAGCTGCACCTGCAGTGGAGGGAGCCACTGCCATGGAGACACAAGCAGAGGCAAGTACTGTGTAACGTCACACAAAACAATTGTTTGCTTATAGCCCATTGAATCAAAGATATATTGACTGCAGAGGTTACACTTTGTCGTTGTCTGTCATTTGTATGGACAGAGTCTTAAAAAATTTCATCATGATGTACTATTTCCCATCATTTTTTCTTTTTAAAAATATAAATATATAGAACAAGCTTATAGATTATACATTTATAAGGGTGTATAGCTATTTGCTAGAGTACCAGAGCACCCCTATGAACTGTGTAAATGCATGCATGTGCACGTTTAAGATTTAGCTCATTTTGAAGGTTACCTAACAATGTTTCTTTGATTGTAAGTTTACATACATTAGACAACTATAACTACAAATGAAAAGATGTTTTGCTGCCTTTTCGTCTTTATTAGTTAACCGTCAGCCTCTGTTTATTGGGTATATGACATACAATGTGTTCTTGCAGGGAGAAGCAGCCACAGCTACAGCCTTGAATCTGCCGTCAGAGCTGATGTCTGAGGGTCAGGGCGCCACACTCATGGTGACAGGGCTCTCGGACGAGGAGCTGGCTGTGACTGCAGCGGCAGAGGCTGCTGCTCAGGCAGCTGCCACTGAAGAAGCCCAGGCCCTTGCTATCCAGGCTGTGCTCCAGGCAGCCCAGCAAGCCGTAATGAGTGAGTTCAACCATCATCTTGTATGCTCAGCAGAAGCATTTTAGATCAATGTCCATTGGCAGTTCAATGGGAAAAGGCATTGGAAGATTTATTTATTCTTCTACTCTAAAATAGTCAATAACAGGGATGGTCCTCCCCAGAAGCTAGCTTTGCTACCTCCACAATTATTAACACTTTCACATGGTTGTAATTTGTATAATATTTCCTAAATATTCTCTGTTTACAGATGAAGGCGATTCCACTGGAGAGAGCCAGCAACCTACCAACATCCCCATCATGCTGACCCAGCAGGAGCTCGCTGCACTGGTCCAGCAGCAGCAGCAGCTGCAGCTGCAGGAGGCTCAGGCTGCTGCACAGCAGGCCAGTGTCGACACAAACTTGCCCACTGAGGGCCTCGCCCCTGCTGACAGCCTCAACGACCCCTCAGTCGAGAGCAACGGACACAATGAAATGGCTGCTGCAGTCACCAGTGCTGTTGCGTCACTGCTGCCACGTACCACTGCTGAGAGTAAGACTTTTTTTTTTATGCGATAGTTATTTTGGACGTCTTTTTGGACAGTAGATTGACCTCTCTGTATTGTTCATTTGACTCCACAGCACTCGCTCCATCAAGCACATTTGCACCCTCCGTATCGGTAGCGAGTCCAGCCAAGCTGCAAGCAGCGGCCGCTCTAGCAGAGGTTGCCAATGGTATTGAGGGAGAGGTGAGTTATTGTACAACATGTGGCTGTTTCAGCAAGGTCAACGAGAGAAGAAACTTCAGTGTGTTATTTTTGTCTTTCAGAAGCAAGCCCCTCAGCCAACCCCCGTGAAGCCTGTTGTAAAAAAAGAGAACCAGTGGTTTGATGTTGGAATTGTTAAAGTGACAAATATGGTTGTCACCCACTTCTATGTGCCAGGAGATGATTCTCAAGGAGATGTAAGTGTCCCAGGGGGCTTCTTTCATGCTTAGATGGCTGTGTTAGTGTGCCTTGTGCATCTCTAATCTCTGTTTCGTTTGGTAGGATGACTCTGGCATCATGCCAGACTACAGCCAGATGAAGAAAATGGAGCTGCAGCCTGGGACAGCGTACAAGTTCCGTGTTGCTGGAATCAACGCTTGTGGTCGTGGGTCTTTCTCTGAGATATCTGCTTTCAAGACCTGCCTTCCAGGCTTCCCAGGGGCGCCTTGCGCCATCAAAATCAGCAAGGTAAACACACCAGTTCAGTCTTTTCCCTTTTTTTCATCTTATTTTTGGATTTGATATACAGGTGAATAAACATGATGATAACGCCAGCTGTTCTCATGAGCCATGCTTTTAGGTACTGAGTAGTAATCATTCACTGTCCCTCCCCTCTGCAGAGCCCAGATGGTGCCCACCTTACCTGGGAGCCCCCCTCGGTAACGTCGGGGAAAATCATCGAGTACTCCGTGTACCTTGCCATCCAGAGCAACCAGACAGCTGAAGCCAAGGCCTCCACCCCGGCACAGCTAGCCTTCATGCGCGTGTATTGTGGACCCAACCCCTCTTGCTTGGTGCAGTCATCCAGCCTCTCCAACGCCCACATCGACTACACCACCAAGCCAGCCATCATCTTCCGTATCGCTGCCCGCAATGAGAAGGGCTACGGTCCAGCCACCCAAGTCCGATGGCTGCAAGGTGAGCACACAGATTCACAAGCTAAGGACTAGTCCACACAGACCTCTGTTTTTGAAAGAGGTTTTTCTTTCTGTTTTCAAAAATATGGCCCGTCCCCACAAACACTGTAAAAGGAAGAACACAATTGAAGTGTTGTCAAGAGCATACCAAACCAACAGGCAGTGATATAACCTTAACCCCTAAAGCCACATAGGGAAGTGAAGATGTTGGCAAATCAGAAGCCTAATGTTTTTCCTGGAAAGCTACCAGGATCTCCATTGCAAATTTTGATGACTCTGTTCCTCAGTATAGTGGAAGAGGAACTGTATATATAAATATATATATGTGTCAACATATAAAAAGTCCTGATAGCAAGGTTGGAGTCAGCACCATTCTGGGCCTTTCCATCATTGAATGATATGTTGCCTTATTTGTGACGCTTCACAAAAGAGAAGTGCCGACACTGACGTTACAAGCCAAAAACTCCAGTTTCCCTGTCAAAACGTCTCAGAAAACATACATTTTCACCCTGACAGGGTTTTACAAAAGATCACATTTCAGTGACTTAAAAAGCAGTTTGCGTGTGGATGAAAGGCAAAGAATAAGCTATGTTTTCAAATGTGCATGTGGACAAGGCCTAATCCTCAAATATTAGCAAGTGAGGCGTTCATTATGGATAAAGAGATGTGTTGTAACAAATTTTCTGCTCCATAGAATCTGGCAAAGATGCTGCCTCTGCAAAACCGGCCCCCAAAAGACCAGGCACCTCTCCCGATACGTAAGTACAGTTTCCTGGTTTCATACTGTGCACACAGGCTCCAGACATTAACATGGCACTGATGAATACAACATGCAGTACTTAATCTGGTTTTATGTGTGCTCTTGCAGTAAGGCTACTGGTCCAAAGAAAGCAAGGACGGACCAGTGAGGTTGCCCAGAGACCCCTCCCAGTCTTTTGTCCTTTTTCCACTCGCTGTCCTTTTATCAGGAAGACTGACCTTCACCCCTCTCCACCTCCTCATCCTCATCCTAATCTCATCCTCCACCCTCAAGTCTCAGATCAAGACAGCAATGGAGGCAGAACAACCGTATGAAGCCGAGATGAAAGTCAATCTGAGAGATGTTTCTGTAGATAAAACCCTCCCTCCTCCTCGTTCTGTTGGTTGTACTATTTTTAGAGCAACACAAACTTAGAAGCACATTATCTTTTTCAGTCACATCCCCTTCCATCGTTTAACATCTATTTTTGGCTTGTTTCAGTAGTTGAGCAGTATAGAGAAGCATTTACATCTTTCACAAACTGGGAGCCAGCCTGAGCGCTATGTTATTTTTATTTTTATTTTTTTTTTTGTCTTTGTTTTGTGAATCCTGGGGGGATGTAGAGAGAGACTACATGAAATGATGTACAGTGTTGAAAAAGGCTGTGGAGGCATTAGCTTAGATGAGGAAACATCGGTATGGATACAAATAAAGCACTTGTCCTCAGCGACAGAGGACATAATTTTTTTTTCCTTTCCTTTTTGCTCAAATTTGCTTCATCAAGAACCAAGTCTGTAGTCATCGTACTGGACTCCAGTCTCCTGGTAATGTCATCACTGTGTGCTTTTTACCCCAAGATGAGGACTGGTGGCCGACACTTCAAAGTGGACAAAAAAAGAAAAAAAAAAGAACGACGAAGAGATTTGTAGAGAATGAATGACAGACTTTGCTAGGACTGAGACTTGCAGCACACACACACACAAAAAAAAATCTTGCAAAATCTTCCCAAAAAATTAGCAAGCAATGACGCAGAAGATCTTTTGTGTAGTTTATTTTTGTATTTTTTAAGCTTTTTTTTCTCCTGTGTGTATGTGTATGTTGTGTGCATTTTTAAAAACATCACTTTTTTTAACTGTTGTTCATCCCCATAGTTTGTGTTCGTGGGAAGACCGGTGGCTGTGTTGAGGTTGCCACTATATTTTTAAAAATCTTCATTCAGTTGGTTGTATGTTCTTGTTGTTAACAGGTGGTAATGAACGAGAGAAAGACTTTTGTATTTGTTCCAAGTAGAACCCACAGAGGTTATAGGACTGAAGGGAACTTTGAAGTGGACCCAGGGAGAGGAGAGTTTTTACTTTGTTTACTACTCAATGCTTGTTTTGCTTTGTTTGCCAAACATGGAATTTCACGGGGTATGAGGAGAAACAACATCAGATCTTTTCATACCTTTTCCCCCCAACTATCCTGATCAGTTGTCCTACGCTTTTTATGCTCATGAATGTGGTGTCTAACCTCTTTCTTTAATTTTTAGAATGGCAAATTATATTAGTAGACATATTTTCCCTATCCTATTGATGTATGTGAATCCATTTAATAAATTTTAATTTTTTTTTCCTTCCACGGCTCTGTATTTCAGACTACAGATGGTGTGCAAGCTAACTGTGATGTGTAAACCCGTATGTCTTTGAATGGGGATGTCTTGGGAAGAAAGCTTACATAGCCGGAGTGTACTCACTTGTAAATTAGTTCGTTCATAGAGCAAGAATAAAACAAACAAAAAAAAAACATCTTGGCCTTTTATATAATTACCTGTAACAAACTGTTTTTACATGTTGGTCATCTCTTGATTGCCTTTTGTGTCTTTACTTATAAAAGAAACAAATATATATATATAAATATATATAGTCTCCCTGATTGTTCTAATTTGCTTCTGTCAAGCTGATTCACTGTAGGAGTCTGAATCACTGCTAGGTTCATTACAATAACAAGGATTTGTACAGGGAGGAGGTTTCTGACCGGACATGAGTGTATATCTACTTTGTAAGGGCGGATTCAGTTGTGATGGTAACGGCCAGAAAGATCAGAGCCAAGGTGTTCGCTCGCCGCCTTTTTCTCCGGCTGGCGCCTTGGTTCCGTTTGTGGTTTCTCCCGATTTCTTTCTAGAAATGAACTTTCTCTTCATATGCATTCATAATTTTTGTGTGTGTCAGTGTGTCTGTTGAACAAAACTAGACATGCATGCAAAAGCAGTGTATTTTAGTAGTGATGCCTTAAGTTAGACCATAAGCTGAAGGTTCTCAAAAAAAAGAAAAAAACATTTAATGAGTTTGTTCCTCTCTCCATGTGGTATACAATTGTGTCCTTTCCTTCCACAGTACCTTTGCTGGGTCACTATTTTTGCACCCTCGTTAGATAGGTCATCATCAGCAGTGTCGAGGTCTCTCTGAACTTTCCCTCCCACACTGGGACGAGTGCTGCTCTCAGCACTCACAGGTGTTGCGAGTTTCTCTCGGCTGTTTGCAGGTTATCTGGAAATGTCCTGTATTTTCCAATGTGTGTTTTTTGTACTGTAGGGAGTAATGTATCTTTTATCATCAAAAAATAAACATGTTAAACATAGAGAGATTTTTTTTGTGTCTTTCTTCTTTTCGAGACAGATTAAAAAGAGGCTTAATTACCTGCTGTAAGCCGCTCCTAGCCGCTCTCAGGAACGGCTTTTCCACATCCAGATCCTCCTTCGCGCTCCCTTCAAAGTATTCAGCTTGGATTTCCTCACACCACTGCAGGGCCTTCCTGCGAGACACCTGCAGGGAAAGTACAGTACAAATGTCAAACGGTACTGACATGACAGCATGGGGCACATAAAATGCAACAAAAAACTTTAAGGGGAACAACATCTAAATTAAGAATTATAATGTTATTTCCATGGCCTAGGAAAGTTCAATCAATATTTGTGAAAACAAGATGCCCCCTCTCAAAGCCAGGAACCAGATAACTGAGTTTCAAACTTGTGATGTATAAAGTATAAAGTCTGCAGCAGCTCCAGACAATGAATAAGAGCCTGATATTCAGATTTCTTAATTTCCAACTCTAGACTTTAAACCCTATGGCATCACAAATGAGAGTTTTAGCAGTCTAGTTTTTGGATTTGGGAGAGAGTTGTTCATCTTAACTGATATTTTTGGACTGTCTAAGGCCATAGGAATAACATTTAAAAATGTTACAACATTATGTGCTGCACAAAAGTTTGGTGGAAAGCTCCAGCATTGCAAAGTGCTTCCACCGTGCACATTTTTTAAACACTAAATACTGTCCTGTCACAGAACAGCTCATAGTTTCTTTGCACTTAATCTGTAATGGAGAGTCAAAGGCATCTTTGAATGAGCAGCCCTGAAGTGTAGATCAGTTAGTTGAGTAAATTGTTTAAAGATGGTTATTACCTGGATACCACATTGGCTGTGACCTGGGCTGCAACAATTATTTTTTTCATAATTATTGGTAATCTGCCAATTATTATGTAAATTATTTAAGTGCAAAACACTTGAGTGCAAAGATCAGCATTAAAGTACTGATTTTTTTTACCAAAGTAAAAAGTAGCAACAGCGCTGTATAGAAATACTGTCATGAGTAAAGGTCCTGCATTCAGAACTTTTCTCACAGTACTAAAAATGAAAGTATTCCTGATGCAGAATGGCCAATTTCCTAATAATTTATACCATAATACTAGATTAAAGTTTAAAGGTGGTAAAGGTTGATATTAAAAGTTATCAAATACATGTAGTGGATTAAAAAGTACGAAACATAAAGTGGCATAAAATAAAATAAAAAAACTCAAGACAGGTAAGAGTACCTCAAAATTGTACTCAAGTAATTGAGTAAAACTCACAGGGAAAATTACTCAAATATACTTTTGAAAATATACCATTTAAAGGGACAGTTCACCCAAGAATTAAAAAAAACATTCCCTGTAGTGCTATTTATAAGTCCAGATTGTTTCAGCATGAAGTGTGTATCTACTCACGGATGAGAGGCTCATGACAGAGCAAGACGTTATCATAAATGGCGTCCTCCTTGGTTGAGCTGTAACCTGAGCTAGCTCATTGGTGCAGGGTGAGCAAACAGTAGATGTACACCTTCTTCTGTAGGTGTAGTTCAGTGGAAAGAAAATAGTTCCTACATGAAACTCCTCACAACAGGGTCTGTGGATTAACTTGAGTAACTGGGTGATGATTTCCAGGAAGAGATGTTGCAGTTCAGTTTTTTCAAACGTATTTTTGGCGTTTTGAGCACCACGAGCAGAGTGCCATCTCATTCCATTATATTGGAGAGAAGGCAGACATCTCTACAGACGTTATCTCCAACAATCTGCAACTCACACCAAAACTATCCAGATAAACAGCACAAGAGAAAATACGCACGTTTTTGATTTTTACCTGAACTGTCCCTTTAAACCCTATCAGTGGTTCACAAGGTCACGTCTTAGATACTTTACTACAGGAGGGCACTTAAACTCACTTCCCGGTTGCTCAGGTCAGTCTTGTTACCCAGTACAATGAAGGGGAAGTCGGATGGGTCCTGAGGCTCGCCCTGGATCAGAAACTCCTTCCTCCACTCCTCCAGGGCAGAGAAACTGACTGTGGATGTGACATCAAACACCAGCATGCAGCAGTGGGCTCCTCTGTACAGAGGGGTACCCAGAGACTGGAACCTCTCTGTGCCAGCTGTGTCCCACATCTGAGGGAACAGTTACACCTGCATGTAACATCAACATGTGCTGGTGCTCCTGTGTGTATGTATGTTTCACTGTGGCTGGACAGGTGGACTGACCTGAAGGGTGACTGTGTCCCCATCTATGTGGACTGTTTTAGAGAGGAAATCAGTTCCTATGGTGGCCCGGTACATGTTGGTGAAGCGGTGATTCACATATCTGTTCATGAAGGAGGATTTTCCCACCCTGTGTAAACATTGAGTAAAGGCACAACACATTAAAACATCCCTGTCTCTTTTCACAGACATTTAGCAAGTCACGTTTGATCTCACTGCACTGTTAACAAAAAACTTTTGGGAGTATCCTTTTGGATTTACAGTAAATGAAAGTGAAACAACTATCCACGGGGCACTAAACTCAAATTTAACCACAAAGGAAATGCTTTAAAAAAAAAAAAAAGAAGAAGAAGAAGAAGAAGAAGCTATTCAACTTTACCCAGAGTTTCCTATGAGGATTATTTTCAGTGTGACCGGCCTGTTTGTGTCGCTCATGGTCTCGTCCATGGATCTATTATAAATCGGTCTCGTCTCTTGAGATTTATTTTGACCGGAGCTCGAGCTGCTGCTGCCTTCAGGAGCTGCTCGGAAATGTACCGTTCGGTCAAATGACGCGTCTCAGTAAAAGTACGCCAAAGGGTTTAATGTTTAATTGGGGCTGAAACCACAATGTTAGAAATGCGAGTTCTTTTGGGATATGGAAAGTCTAAAAAATATTATTTCGACAGCAAAATATAAATAATAATAGCCCATTCTATTGTCATGATTATTATTTTTTGTTTTTTTGACTCCTGTACATCAGCTAAATTGCACGTAAAATCTATTTCCGACCATGAAAATCCACAGTGTGTTTCAAAGTCCCCTCTATAATACCAGGAATGAAATTCTGGCGAGAAAGCAATTGGTGTTGGTTTAAAAATAGTAAAATTTACAATAATTATTTAATTCCAATTTAACTTATTGAAGATATATTTTCAAAAAATATTTTTAAAAAAAAATAATAATGGCATCAAATTATATAAAATGTCGACCAACAGCCTATGTAATTTTCTGTAATAATAATAATAATAATAATAATAATTAATTAATTAATTAATTAATTAATAATAAGCATAAAACCTGTCAGTAGTGTCCCCAGTGTTTTTCATAGGCAAAAATTAATGTTGCCAAATTGCATTTTAGTTACTAATGGTTTATTTCAGGGGTTAAAAGTGTCTAACGCTTCCTCAGTTTTAAAGGTGTCACTTTGAAACATGAATCATGTTCTCTTTGTAGGTTATGAGGCCGCAGTCTCTAAGACTTTGTTGGCCCCGCTGACACAAATAGTTCCGCAACCGCTGACAGTGACAGTTGTTGCCTAACAACACACACACCTTTACCTGAAAACTAGCTCACTCACTTTGTGTTTGCTGGGTCTACGTATTATACTCAGGTAAGCTACTTAGTTGTGTATCCGATTAAATGAGAGTCTGTTAACTGAAGCAGACTGTTGTATATTAAGCGTCTTGACTTACCGAAGTAAGTATGAAGAATCGTCACCGGCTCGGAGCTGCAGTCTCCGCCGCCTCCAGATGTCTCACCTATCAGCTCAACCTTAGAGACTCTGCCGGGCGAGTCTGTCAAACATCCCCGCGCCGGTTTAAAAGGGTCCTCCTCTCCGCACCACATCTTCATAACATTATCGTCCACAGTCCTGAAGCGCCATGTTGCGGTTAGCCAGCTAGCTATACTGAAGCGGCTAAGCTAAAAACAACAGCACGGCTAACGGCTCCACACGTCCACAGAAAAGTCCTCACAGCGGCTTGTTGAAGTGAACCGCTGCCACCAATGTAACCGAGCACCCTGAGTTCGCCTAACTTGATAACTAATTTAAAAAAGAAAATTAAAAACAGGACGAGAGATGGTGTGACAGCTCCAACAACAACTGCTGCCCTTTTATTTACCTTTACCAAATTTCCCCCACACACATAAGTCCCAAAAGGAGAAGAAGTTCCTCTCAAAACTTGTTTTTCCTGCCTTACAGCAACTTCAGAGGGACACAGTAGGCCTCCGCAACAGTCGGTTACACCACAATATACAGTGACGTTAGAAAACTACCGACGTTAATGTAGGCCCAATTACATATTCAGAACAGCTGTGAAGCGGAGTGATACATGCAGAGTAATAAGCCCCAGTGTTGGCGTAGGACACAGCCGTGCACGTGACAGCAGGTGCATGCTCATGAGTTTTTAGTGATGGGGGGAAATGTAGGTTACAATAGTACAAGTACTGTAGGTTACAACTTTTAATCTTCACTCTCCACTCACGCTGATTTTACAATGTGCTATGAAAATATTAGATGAAAATGACTGTGTTGCTAACCTTATCTAACAGTTGATAGGCTAACACTGACAGGTTTCATTTGGAAGCAAACGTTAAACCATAAAGCCCCAATGTCTGTTTTTCCACCTATTTTAATTGAATTTGTTCAATGTTCAATTTACGTTTGAGTGTATAAACGTTGAGAATGATGCTAAGCGTTGTTAGCATGGTAAAAGTCCCTTAAAGAGGACCCTCCACAGCTTAAGTACATTTAGGAGCAAAAACTAAGACAGCTGATATCAGAATAAAAGTTAAAGTAGAACAGTTTTTCCCAATAATGCAGACAGATCTAGATAGATAGATGCATACATACATAGGTACATGTTTCTCTGGATGGACACAATAACTTGGCACAGATGTTTGTTAATGAAACTTTTGAATAAAGGCGGGACAAAGTAAGCCTCGAGTGAGCAGAGAGAAAAAAAACACAAAAATTTGCTTTATTTAATTCTTTGACCTGAGACTTGCTCCATATTTGCAGAGATGCAGTTGTGTAAAAGATTTCCACTGTGCATTTTTTTAATTATATTGGATAACTTCTTTATGTACCACAAGGAGGCAGCATAGGCTTCAGGTAATTCACCTTTCTTTCAGGATTCCCTTTCTGTTAAGTTCAGCAGGTGGTGTTATCTACTGTGCAGGCCTATATCTAGTGATTCAGTGTTGTCAAAGTAAATGCACAAAAAAAAACAAAAAAACAGCCATAACAAGTAGGGGTCATGTTCAAGTTCAAATACACATATTAACTCTCATTTTTATTTTTGTGTTTTTTCAGCTTTTCCTTTTAATCTGAGTAAAAAGTAAATATTTTAAAATAATATGCTTTCATATAAAAGACATGTTAATTTCTTAAAAATCTTTGGTAAACCACACAAATATCACAAATAAAACTTCAAATTATATTTGAAGGTTTGCAAGTTAAACAACAATCATTAAACAGTAGTCATTACAATCCCAACCTGTGTCGTCAAACATTGTTACAAATACAAAGAACTGGATATAAATTGTTTAAATTCAAAGTGCTCAAAGATGCGATATATAACCAAATGGATTTTGGACAAATGTAAGTGTATTAGATGATTTTAACAACCTTAAAGCTACATAAAGGTCAATGAGGGGGGAAAACAGAATGTTAAGAGATTCAAATAATGCCATAAAGTATAGTAAGAAAAAAAGAACATAACATAAAAAAATATATACATTTTACAACGTGACGTGCAAACATTGGTTCTCAGTGGGTAAAATATGAAAAATTATCAACAAAATACTAATATACAACAAGGGATAAAAAAACAGGAAGCTGCACTGAAATAAAATAACTAAAATCTTATGAAAATGAAAGTGAAAAAAAAAGCAACATACATTGGGGTGTTGCTTATATGCTTTTGTGTATCTGTGTCCTGTAGAGACTATCAGAGGTGCAGCAGAATACTGAGATTACACATATATCAGCAATATAAAAAGCTATGATATTTCAGTGAGCGGCACTAGAGTGCCAAGCTTTGGCTACCCAACCACCTCTAACTTTATTAGTCATTGCACAAGACACAAAATCATATCGCACTGACTGTGCAGACAGAAAACTGTGTGACAGAAAACCACATGCATTTGAGTTATTCTTCGTTGACTAAAAATGTAAGTAACTGATGATAAAAAGGAGTGTAAGTAAATAACGATGGAGAGGACAGTTTGTGTGTGTGTGTGTGTGTTTTAGAGAGAGAGAGCGCTCTCCTGGGCATGTCGCTGCAGCCCTGCATGACAGAGATAAGACCACCGCCTACACAGAAGCCTGTTTCTTGGGAATTAGAAAGCTGTCCCCAAAGTCCACTGGTGACACACAACACCATCCGTCACTCAGCTACCACAGGGTCACACAAGCTCCCAACTGTCCGACAAGATGTTCCAGTGTCGGCTAAGACCGCATCAGTCAAGATACCGTCGACAAGAGCGGGCAGTGTTGTGTATGTCTGTCTGTCTGTGTGTGCAGGTTTTATGAGTTACATGACACAACCACAAAAATGCTGCAACGTCCTGTAGGCCTGTGTGTACGTCTGTGCCACAGTGTGACAGTGAGCGGAGGGCCTGTAATTCCTGGCCTCCTCCTTTCATCATGATAACCTCTTATCAGAGCAGAGCAGCCTGCCCCACAGCGGCAGCAGCCACATCCCTGCCCAGCTGTCCATGGTGCCACAGAGACCTCATTTCACTCAGAATATCACTCTCATTCACACAGCTCATTCCCACTCAGTTTTATTGTCACTGTCCCTAAAGAGCCAAATGTATGAAAAGGAATCAACTTCACAGTAACTCTTTCAATATATTTTCATTTTACTGTTTAGCTGTAGCCTACCCAGCATGCACTGGGAAATATACATATTGCACAGGTGGCTCTTAAACACATTCACACATTCAGGCAATTTAGAGTTTTTATTTCACCTTAACTATAAACAGCACCAACAACAAGCCCATATCCATAACCCACATAGGTGCTGCAACCATTTAAGTGCGTTTTTAAAAAATGAATCACCAAAATCAGCATATCAACATAGCCTAAAAAACATATAGTAATAGGGATGTTGCAGTGGCATAAGGGTTGTCTTCCATGTCTGTCCTGGTATTTTATGCCACAAAAATGCCTAAAATAATATTTTTAGAATTGTACTACCAGCAACCTCATTGCAATCATGCCTTAAATACACTAAGCATAGTAAATAAAATAGTTCCTCACTCAGTTAGGTTTTTGGGTTTGTTTTTTTTTGCAGTCTATGCTCTCCTCAATGGGAATACTTTTAAATTGCTCATAAGGGGGATCAAGAACTGGGATGAAGCCATAATTCTAAAAATATGAAGTTTTAATGGGTAAGAAGTGGGGTCGGTTTTTTTGTTTGTTTGTTTTCCTTTTGGTCAGAAAAATAATTGACCAGAAGTCTTAATCATACTGTACATCTATTCAAGGTCCAGTGTGAAGGATTAAGGACCATAAATTGGCAGAAAATGTATATAATATTCATAACTATGTTTCCATGGATTTATCATCATCTGTATAAAAAATGGTTGTGTTTTTTGGTACGTTAAAATGTGCAATTATATCTACACATTGAACGGCTCCTTTTCCATTAAGTCCGCCGTGTTGTTTCTACAGAAGCCAAGAACCGACAAATGAACACTGGCTTTCGAAAGCGCTGTTTGCGTTTTTGCGTTGGCCTCCGTAGCTATCCACGCTTGGCACAAAGGAGATGTTTCAGTTAATCAACCTTATCACTAAATGCTACTACATCATTCATACTGGACCTTTCAAACTAAACTAAATAAATAATTTTTATGTAAATATTCTCAAAAATATGAGCATAGATAACCAAGCCGCCACAAACAAGACATTATTGAAGAAGAGCATACAGGAGCCTACAAAACATAAGTTGATGTAGTCAGTAATCCTCATGCCAGAAGACCACGTCCACACCTGATAAACAACTAAAAATCTCACTTTACATGTGTAACATGTCTCTAAATTCTCCGAAATATCAAATGAATGACTTCAGTGTCCTCAATGGGCCTGATAAAGAAGAGAGTTTAGTTGTGTACGTCTCTGTTTCCTCACACATTTAGTCACTCTGTGCAGTTAGTCCATCCCATGACCTTAAAATTGTGTCCTTACCGAACAGGCCGGTTCCAGCCTAGTTCCTTTGCTGCATACACCCACCCTCCAAAAGGCCATAAAATATTTTGAACCCTTGCTGACTTTACTTTTATAGTATTCTGCAGTTGGTCTCTACCAGCACTTCAGGAGACTTTTATTAGCATGTGTAGAGCAAGGAAAGTTTAGGGAAATAGATGCTAAATTACAATTTTGCACCACAGTTGCCATGAACTATGAACTGATTTGCATCTGACCTAACTGATGCAATTTATCACCGCTTCACTACCGTATGAGGATATAACTTTAATTTAACTGCTGCAGGTTCTTAAAATGCGGAAAAAAAGCCCCAGTGTTGCAAATAATAAAAAGGCCTCAATTCTTCCCAACTGTTTTTCTCCCCTGATTTCCCTGAAAACTGTAAATGAACAAAGAGAGAGGAAAGTCGGGGAGCTGCTTTGACTATCAAATGACTGGGACAGTGTCGGGCTTGTGCGCCACCAGGCCACGTCCAGACCATATCTCTCCTCCATGATTGCAGCTCCTCTCCCGATTTGCATTACTGTGTTCCACTCCAAGCTTTGCTGGACCACAAAGAAATTGACTCTTTGCATTTTATATTTGCTTTGTTCAAATGTCTGCAGACTCTTTTTCCATGTGGGCTTGGTCTTATCAGGGGCTGTATGCACATTTCATCAACAGACAAAAAGCACCCAGCCTGCACACTCACTGCTCTGCTGGGGAAAGCTGTATGATGTCCTTCATGTTGCATTTATGTGTGTACAACTACATTTTAATGGGGTCAGGGACAGGTTTTGGTTTTGGGGTAAATGCGTTATCCCTCGGCTATACATAATTGTTTGATAATGGCCATACTTTGGTGCGGATATGCTTTTTGTATGTTGTGCTTTCTCTCTAAATCTACTTAGATACAAACATGTTATCAGTACTACACTACAGCACAAACCAGCCATAAAGGAAGAGCAGAGGAACCAAGATTCAAAGCTTTACCTGTCGCACTCACTTCTGATGCCAAAAGGGTTTGATAGGGAAAACATTATTTATGCATAGATTATACAGTTATACATCATTTTACATTGAGAGTTGTTACATGTTACATCTGCATTTTTTTCTCTGTGGACCAAAGAGGTGTGTCTTTCAAAAAAGTTGTCCCCAACCCCTCCCACGGACTGTTTCTTAGCCCTGAACTTCGCTGGCTGTTGGAGAAGTTGTTCTTGTAACCATCAGCCTATAGTGAGATAGACAGACGAGCTGTTCCACTGTCCACCTGGCGTCATACATTTAACCTGAAGTCCTGCTCACCACACTCATCCGTGACGTCCACTCAGGTAGGTGACCTATTGATTCTTTGTCTCCTGTTGGTCTCATTCTTCTGCAGACGCCAGTTTATAATCCAGTTGATTTAGCAAAAAATATATCTTGTGAAAGTAAATTTATATGTTTGAGACTTTCACTGGTATGGTTTCATCTCAAGACATTTATTACCTGATTAACTGTGAGTTGTAGAGATATGAGAGGTGAGGACTTTGCTTTGGGGTGATGGAGATTATATTTCCTTTCCAATAAATTTTAACAGCTTCTCTTCTCTAGATGTTTCAAATTATTATTATTATTATATTTGTTGTCTTATTAATATTATTGTTATCATAGAGTTAAAATATCTTTTAAGACTGAATAGAATGAAATGAAATATCCTGTTTACGTTATATGTATCAATATAAACAACTGTAGTAATAACAGCCCACTCATTAATTGTTCAGTCAGAGTTATAATTATATAACTTCAGGTTCCTTAACCATGATCCTGTGTAGAGCTTATATCAGAAAAAAGCCATGTAGTTTAGCATAATTAAGTCTAAAAATCGAAATGAGTTTAAATTTCTGGACTCCTCAGTACGGTCTCATTTGACTGACTTTCCACAGCATGCCGTCTCACTCTTCTGTGTTTTTACATTTGTCACGTTTTCAGTATATCAGGTTTCTATTAATCAGATGAGTCGTGTTGTATTGCTGGAGGTGGATATATTTAGCATTATAATAATGCTGTCTATCAGATTTTCTCAGACTTTATCAGACGGTATCAGCCTCTTCTTTTTCCTCCTCTCTTTCCTCTAAAGATATGGAGCAAGAGCAGCTTTGGTCTGTTATTGCTTTTTTTCATGATATTGCTTTGACATTTTCACTTTTTTTTTCACTTTCATCAGTTTTTTTTAAAGCAGCCAATTTTTAGTATTTGTAAAGAGCACCAAATGGGTTAAACCTTTTATCAAAATATTGTTTAGTTATTACTTTTTTGAGTTATTCTTTAGCACCACTGAACAATTACTTAATAAGAACATCCCTTACATATTGAAAAGACTGGTGTGAAAATGTCACATAATCTCTTAAGCAGTGTGACAGAAGTTGCCACAAACACTCAACTCACTCACTCAGAAAACACCTTTTTCTATCTGGAGTGTTGAGCTGTTTGTCCACCTTGCTGGCGTCCCTGAGGACACATATCTTTTGCATTCTTCTAACTGGCACACCTATTATAGAAAGACCACTTTGTAACCGTTTGGTCACTGGCTGTATCACTACTTTTATAGACCCATTTATTTTTAGTTTTTACTTTCAGCCACAGTCAAATGAGGATCCTAGAAAAGGAAGTTTGAAGAAGCCTGCTACCAAGAGATGGTGTCCCTGATAACTTCAGATTAGATTGGTTATTATGAAGTGAAGAGTGCAGTGATGGTGTATCAACTTTTAGCAAAGTGACAGTAAATCAGATGCAGTTAATTGTAGCATGTGGGCAAAAAAAATAAATTAAAAAAATCAGATTTCGGCTTTCATTTCTTTTTTGAAAAATACTCCTGGCAGGATACATTTGGCAGAACTCTCAGAGCGCTGTAGGTTTCTCATGTCCCCACTATGGTCGTATTGTAGGTTGAGGTTTATTCTGTCAGCATGGAGGACTCGTCAGAGCAGTCCCAGTGGGTGTCGCCTGCTCTGCTCAGCTCAGATCCTCTGGCCGGTTTCTCCTCTGAGCCCGGGCTTTTGCCTCCAGGAGAAGAGGGCGAGTCCTTCTTTTCCAGTCAGGACACAGACTACACCAACCTACCTTCCTTCTTCTCCAACCCGAGCCAAAGCCGAGCAGCACCCACCTACAGACACAGCTCGGGTCAGTGCTCCCACTCACTTTCACCCATTAAACCCATCCCCTCGTTCAGCCTAAAAATGACTGAATCTGTTCTGTCTTTCCAAAGTTCGACAGGTGTACACCTCACCGAGCCTCCTCAGCAACCTCCAGCTGCTGGATGGGCCAGGCAGTCACTCCCTGAGCTCACCCTACAACCCCCCAGCCTCCACCTGGAGCAGCAGCCCCCTCAGCAAGACCTCGCTGCACTCACACACCCCAACCTCCCTCTACACCCCTGGCGTCACCTCTTCTTTCATCACCTCCAGAGACGGATACTTGTCTCCGAGCAGAGAGGGCCGGGAGAGTCCCCGGCTTCAGGAGGCCCTGAAGGCCGAGCGCCTGAGCCCGTTGGGGGGGTCGGGGGCCAGCAGCAGTTTTCTGAATCTGACTCCTGCTGCTGGGAGTGTGTACACTCCGTCGTCTCACCCACACATGCTGAGCCCCTACAACTCCTACATGACGGGTCCACAGGAGTACAACTCCGCTGCCATCTACTCCAGCCCGGGAGCCTGGATCAGCCCCTCATACTCCCCCAAACTCCGCAATAAGATGAGGATATCCACTCCAGGTGAGAATAGCCAAGGATTTGTCATTTCCTCTGATTTCAGATCAGGCAGTAATGTAAAAAAGATTTAGGATTGAAACTTTGTTTTTGACCCTGAAGCAGGAGTTGACAAAACAATCTCACCAAAATATTTATTAATATAAAACAATCAGTCAGTTAACCAATTAGTTGATTAAAATGGAATTAATTGCCCACTGTTTTAATAATCAACTGTTTAAGTCATATTTAAAGCAAAAAAAACCCACTTTTGTCGGATCCACGTTCTCTAATTGGAGAATTTTCTGCTTTCCTTTATCATTTATGATAGTAAATAAAGAGTCTTTGGGTTTCGGACTTTTGGTTGGACATAAGAAGCCATTTGAACATGTCAAATTATGATGAGCCTTTTTAAGTTTTTTTTTTTGACATTTTATAGACTAAACTATTAATTAAATAATCATGATAATAATCTGCAGATTAATCAATAATGAAAATAATCGTTAGTCACAGCCCTATTAATGGAAGACATTTGCACATGACAGAATCTGTACCAACATATTGACTTATTAATTTCAAGGAAAATTTGTTTTTAAATGATCAAGCATTTTGTAATAAACTCTTTATGTACTACAGGATTCAATAGTAACGGTGTAATTTTTGAATTTTGAACAGAGGCCAGAGAGTGTGTTAACTGTGGAGCCACAGCCACCCCCCTGTGGCGTCGGGATGGTACAGGCCACTACCTGTGCAACGCCTGTGGACTGTACCACAAGATGAACGGCCAGAACAGACCACTGATCCGACCCAAGAAGAGACTGGTAGGAGATACACACCAGCACACCTCTTTGGGTGGCTAAGGGCATAAACACAATATATATTTGATTTGTGAAAACTTAAACAAATAAAAAGTAATTGCCAATTTTTTTTGTGCATTTTTCTCCCCGAATAAGAGCATGAAAGTAGCATAGGCAGACAAAATTAAAGACATTTTCACCATAAATTCCGTACATTGGTGCATAAAAATTCACTAGAATGCAGAAAATGAAGTTGGATGTTAAAAATTTTCTTACAGAGGACAAGCCAATTAATGTGTGTCCCCCAATGTTGAAATAAAACCTAAGCCCTTGTTTCAGATTGTCAGCAAGCGGGCTGGCACACTGTGTGCCAACTGCCACACAAGCATAACAACACTGTGGAGACGCAACGCCAATGGAGAGCCTGTGTGTAACGCTTGTGGACTCTACTTTAAACTGCACAATGTGAGTCAGTCTGCATAAAACTATGGGCTTTATTCTTTTAAAAAAATCAGCTTGTAGACAAAACTATGCTTCCATTCTTGTCCCAGGTCAACAGGCCGCTCACCATGAAGAAGGACTGCATTCAAACACGCAACAGAAAAGTGTCCAACAAGAACAAAAAGAGCAAGAAGGCCACCATGTTTGAGCCGTACTCTGAGCCGCCATTGCCTCAGCCTTCCTCCCTGGACGACAACTGCGGGTCATTTTCCCTCGGCCCTGGGACACTCCTCACCTACAGCCACACACCGCACCTCATCCCAACACCATCACCTCTGCATCCCTCCACCTCCCTACAATACACACACCACCTCAACACTGGCATGATGCCCACACTGGTCTGAAATGACAAAAAAGGCACCTGAAAGCTGTATATTTAGGAATCAGCATGCTTGCTTGCTAGTTATTTGTGTGAATTTGTACATATGTGTTTGGATGACTCAGGTTTTCTGTTTATTTTCATTGTATTTTATTATCAAGTCAGATAAAATCACTCTACTGAGGTTGCTGCGCATGTAAACACACTGATACGGGAATTGCTTCAGCTGTAAATACAAACTCAAAGCAAGATCTGACTTCCCCCGTCTTCACCTCTCTTCAGTTATTCATAATGTGAAATCATGCTTTGGTTTTGTGTTACACGGGTCTGTTTTGTATTTGCAAGGTTGATATTACCATATTAGAACTCTACAGGGGAAATAATAAAATGTGCGACTTATTCTGTTGGAGTTGTAAAGGCTTTTGTTTTTGATGTCATTTGAATTCCCAGTTCATCTGTTCAGCTCGGTGACCTGACCACAGCCAAGCCTCCTGTATGGGTTTATTGTACTCCCCTGCTCAGGTATAATAGTCTCTTTGTACAGCCCCGCTGCACTTTGACAGTATAAATTGTACATAGTGGGTATGCAAATTCTCCATTCTGCAGAAGTGACAAACATTCAACTAAAGTGCAACACTTACACATAGGTTTTATATTTAGATCAGGGCTGCCAGTTGATGAGCAACTGGCCTTCAGCTTCACACACGCAAGGTCATGTTTGTATTTGATATTCGTCATCACTGTAGTGCGCTCTTAAAGGGGATTTTTTTTTCAGGCATCACACTCTCATGATTGAATGCGAAGGTCAGAGCACACAGAGCAGAGAACTTAGGTAATAATGAGTTCTGAAATGTTTCACGACATCACAGCAACAAAGAGAAAGCTAAAGATGCAAATCTTATATTCCCTAAGGGAAACTAACAAACATATTTAGGTCCTGTACTTTTTACCACAAAGTAAAAAATACTGCATTAAAGAAAGGAAGGAAATAAGGAAATACTTCCCCCACAGAGTTTACAAACTTCTACACAACTTGTGCAGTATAACCCACTTTTTTGCTCTAATCTTATTATTTAAATCTGAACTAAAAGTGAAACCTATACGCACTTTTCAAAGTCAGACTCATACTAAGGGTGTTTTTAGTAAAGGTGTATGTTTTTTGGAAGTACAGAGTATTCGACTGGATGAATGATACTTGAGAGTTTGCAAACTGATATTATGGTTTAGGTTCGCTGGTGTTAAACGTTGTCCCAAATAAATGAATAACTCAATATGTCGATGCAAGAAAAACAGCGTTTTCTTCACAAATTCAAGGTATCACAGCATGACTCAGTGATTTACAAATGTATTCCTTTAAGTGAAAGTATAAACATATCTAATAGGTATTTGTTGTGGAGCATAAGCACTTAAATGAAATAAAATAAAATAAAATAAAATAAAATAAAATATATTATTTTTTATATTTGTTTGAAAAATCTTCATCTGAAAAGTAACAGGCTTGAGCTTCTAGCTAAAAGAACATATACTGTGTGGAGGCTACAATATTTATATAGTAAAATGTAGTGGAGTAGAAGTATAAAGTAGCAGATAATAAAAGTACTCTACTGAAGTACAGTACTTCAGTAAACTTCACCCCAGTTAATGAGTACAGCCAAAACAATTTTACAGACTATGTCTACATTATCATGCGATTTCTATGTAGATGTCAGCAATACTTCAGTTCAGATGTTTATTTCTACCACAATTGTTCATATCATGTTAATCCCTCTAAATGACCCAGAGATAAGTGTTTCATACTGATTAAACATGAGTTTGTCTCTTAGATTAGATGATTCAGTGGAAGCATGGACTGATCTGCTGTACTTGTCTTTTTCTCCTTGTTTCTGCCGTTTTTTTTCCCCTCTCTTCTTGTTGGATGTTTGTCCATTGATGTATTTCCCATCTGTCTGTGTGTGTCTCAGACTGGGCGTGGCTCACCTACATTTGGCTCTCCAGCTGAATTCCTCACACACCTGCAGCTCCTTACACACCTGCTGATCATATACTCTGATTGCAAGCTACCTGATTTAAGCCCAGCTTTCCTTTCTGTCTGTTGCTGCCCTGTATTACTTCTACAGTCTGAGCGTTTAACCATTTAAACTACCACTTGTATTTTGTATCTGCATTGTGGGTCTTAACCACAATTATAACAAGATTTTCCTGCCAAAGACAAAATCCCTAAATGCAAAGAAACACATTCAATGTGTTGTCATTTTCTTCTAAATGAAACTTTCAAACACTGTGCAGCAGCGCAGTATATATATGCAGTATATTTGTTATGCTGAGCAGCAGCTGGGGTGGGTGGGCTGGGGTTGCTCGTTCAGGACTGGGAGATGACTGATAGGTTATCACTGAGGACACAGACCCCAAAACCATCCACCTGCTGCTGACACCGCCACTCTCACACTCCCTGTCAGTTAGTCGCTGAGGGGCACCGTGTACACTTGAGGTATGAGGACATGACACCAGAGAGAGTTCAATAAATCATTGGTATCAACTGAAGGCACAAAAAGGACTGCTGTAGGTAGATTATCTCCACTTTAAAAAAAAAATCTTCATTGATTTTGAAAATGACAAACATGTTATAAAAGAATAAAGCGTTTCTCAGTTTTGTTGCTCAAAAGAGTTCCTTCATGGTTTCAAAATCAATGTGTCACGTTTAGGTCACACACTGATTCGTCCATGCTTCACTGCAGACCTCAAGGAGAAATAAGACTTTCATTTGTGCACAGCCTGTTAACATCTGGGCATGCCACCCACTCAGGACACAACCACAACACACACACACACACACTGACTCACACAGTGACTCCCATGAGTGTTTTGATGATAAACCAACTCTGAGGCAGATGTTTTGATTATAAACATTTTGCCTGTTGCTTATCAAACACACAAAAACCATTAAATACGTGATGTTTTATTAACTTTACGAATAGTCAGCCATTGTTATGCTTAACTGCCCTGATTCCCCCAGGACCCCGATGATGGGAATTTGATGCATTGATGCCGTTCTAAGTCACAAGGTGAAACAAGGGTTTTTTTGTTTGAATCCATTTACCACATTTAGCCAAAGTTTACCCTAAATCACGCTAAAGTAGAGAAACCTTTAAAGTACTCATTGACTCCCTCCTCAAGAACGATCAGAATGAGTGAAAGAGTCACGAGACAATTAAATGTCAAAAAAATATGAAAAATGAACTGCCTCTATCTGCTGTTTATCTGCTGCAGCCGTCAGCTCTGCTCTGGGGAAATGGCAACAAATGAAGGGGATAGATTAGCAACCACAGGCTGCTCGTGTTCGCTCAGAAGGCCGTCCGTTAGTGGCCCTCTCTCTCCTGCTCCCTCAGTGTTCGTCTCCATTCAGCCTGTTACATCCTGCAGAGCTTACTACTTTAAGATGTAATAAAGGCTATTGTAACAGGGTAGCACATGATTTGATAATGATTTTTTTTTTGATCTTGACACTATGAGACTCTCTAAGGGTTGAGATTGTTATGACCATCTCTTGGCAAATGTATGTTTTGATTGTAATTAATCAGCCTTCCTGAAGGAGGAAACAGATGCATTTTTGACTAGCAGAATGCATGTCAACACATCTCTGTCATATCTACAGCCACAAATAAATTCGCACTAAATGAAACCACCACAGCTAAATGTATACTCCTTTTGAAACATGTGGTACATGTACACCACCTGAAGGTCAGAGCACAACACTGCAGCTCCAGTTTCTCGCCAACTGACACAGGATGTAAAACTCTACACACTGCAGTTTAGAGATAAAACACACTCTGTGTGTGTGTGTGTGTTTGTGTGTGTGTGGTTCATGTACATTGTTGGGGTTATATTGATGACATTGAGCTGAATAGAAATTGTAGAAAGCTCCAATAATTTTGTAAAAGTGGCAAAGTTATATTTTTGACTATGACATCAACAGAATTTAATCAAGATTATAAAACAAAACCCTTGTTGTAAAATGAGATTCTGCACATTGAGAAATATTTTGGGTAAAGCTTTTGGTATTGTCTTGATGATGACATACATATATGATCATGAAAAATACATAATATACAGTATATGAGCTCAGTAACCACTTTTCAGTGTGTAGGCAATACTCTTCATATGTGCTAAAAGCATCCATATTTCAGACAATTTCAACATTGTGTTACATCTCGCAAATGATTCTTGATGCTGCATGTGCTGCTGATAAAATGTTGTATTTATTAGATATAAATGTTTCCTTTGCACATAAAACCCAGAAAACTTTGTGCTAAGAATATTGTATTTTTAGCCTGATATTCAAACTGAGTTGAGATTTTCTTTAATTTAATCCTACACATTTTAATAAATCTGAGATGTAAGCAGCAATTAAGAGGTTTCCTTATGTAATACATTTTTTTAACAGGAGCGTTCGACAGTGCTATGGCAGTCCTATGAGAGATATTTTGCACATTACAGCATGTTGGAGTCAGGGCTAAGCTTGACAGTACACTGTACATATGTGTGTGTGTATAGTGTGACACTGGTTGTTTGAGACAATCTATGAAACAAGACACAAGAAAAACATAAATATATTTATTTTTTGAAGCATGCCTAAAACTCCAGTACAGCCAACAAAATGATCTGAGCATTACACAGTGAAAAAGAAGTATAACTTATTTTCTCTGTCAGTTTGTAAGTTATAAAACTTGGTCCTTGGATAACACACAAAGGAAAAAATAAAAAAATAAGCAGTCTCATCAAACCAATCGAATATTTTTCACTGTCTCTTAGCTTATCGGGATCATTTAAAGCACTTCCAGTCAAGAGATTAACACCCTTTAACAAATGAAAATCTCCACTGTGTGTTAAAAGAAATAAAAAAACACAGGACAAAGCAGGGTGAGGAGTGTAACAGCTCACCAAGCTACATATTATGGATGCTCCCACAAACTGCTTTCACCGCCAAACCACATCCTGTCAGTGCACAAGCAGACTGGGCATTTTGTAAACATCAACTATTTTATTTTCTTGGCGTAGCATTACACAGGGTGTGCCATGATGGATGAGATGCAGCACCTTCAGTGATTCTTGGCCATGACTACACCAACCAGCACTCCCATAAGTACCACCACTCCAACTAGCAGCCATCTTCTCAGACGCTCCTGAGATCTCCTCGCTTCGGCAGCGCTGCCCTCCCCAAAAATCTCAGCAAAGCAGTCCTGGAATCAAACATTCATCCAGACAAAGAAGAGAACATTTTGTTATAAGACAATATCTGCATCTCTTTCTATCCACAATAAAGCAATACTTTGAAAATGTACAACTGTTGCCAAAAATATTGTTACTTTAGCACATAAAAAATGCTTTTTCTAATATGAAAGTAGTTACCTATGAAACTGCAGTATATCAGACAATCATTTTATACATGTGCATCTTTGCCTTTGGTGCATGTAGTACATAAATTAATAGTACTAACTTTAATTATATTCTAAATATGTATGTATGTTTGTATACAGTATACGGGTATCTACATATAGGTTGTATACACTATGTGTTTATGCACACATGTATTGTAATCTTTTTCTACAGTTAAACTAATTCACATTTTTTTGTTTGTAATCGGAGGAATTGTTACTTTCATTTAAACGAAGATATAATATATACTGTCAATATATTACTTACAAAGAAAGGAAAATATGTTCATATTTAAAATACAAATGTTTGTTTATTTTTTAAGTTTACAGTGAAGCAAAACTCTAACATAAAATGCAAGTGTTATATTTTTGAACTGGTGTGTAGTGGATAATATCAAGGCATCAGTACTTTTCAGATGTTGCAAGAAATAATGTAATAAATAAATAATAATGTAATCTGCCATCCTCCATGAAAATCAAGCTTTTTTCAGAGCCACCTTTAAAGCCTGTAGGCAGCCAGTAATCTATGGTCAAAAAGCAGATTTGCAGTGTTTTTAGTGTTTTTTTCTTGCAAAGTGCAAGGCAGTAAAACATGCACTTTGCACACAGTCACACAGTCTTTTTTCAATCCAGATAATTCCAATATCTCACCTGTTGATATATGCCAATACCCGGTACCGTGTGCTCTTTTCCCCCCACATTTAAAGTCTGTATACCTCGTTGCATAGAACTAAAGGTGATACAGATCTGTATCGGGTCAACACATCCCGAGACTAAGGCCCTCAACACACAACCACATTTCACAAAACACAAACTATGGGGTGTTTTCTGAAATGTGTTTTGTGAAATGTTGAGTTTTGTGGAATTTTGTTTTCTGAAATGTGGGTTTTGTTTTATGAAATATGAATTTTGTGAAATGTTATGTTTCATGAAATGGTGTGTTTACTGAAATGTTGACATATCATATACTATATTTAGGCCTTTTCAAAAAAAAAAAAAGTAGTATTTTGACCCTGAGGGCCACTGTACCAAACACAGCCACAGTTCCATTAATAAAGCTGCACGCTGACTTCATCCCCTGCTGACTCACCCATCCTCCTTGGCTTTGGATCCATGGATCGATGTGCTCATCCAGGTACATGGTCATCCAGTCTGCGATGCGGGAAACCAGCTCGCTCATATCCCTCTCTACACATTCCACACACAGCACACCTCCAAAGGAAAACAGGCCCACTACACGTCCCCAGTTGACTCCATCCTTGAACACCTCGTCCATTACGCTCTTAAAGCTGTGGTAGGCCGTGTCAGGAGTGATGTCAATCTGTGAGGAAAGGTCACTGAACGCTTGCATGAAACGCAGTTCAAACTCATCTGCTGAGTCCCGAAGAGCTGCCTTTACAGCCTCAATGTCCCCATGTGGGGATGTAGATGTCCCCGGCTGGCCGCCTCCATTCCTGCTGTTAACCAGCAAGCCATTACTGGCAGCTGAGTTGGCCTTGTCTCCTTCAGTCCTTCCACCAGCATCCTCTGGCCTCAGCAGAGACGCTGGGTGGTTCCTCTGCGACAGCTTGTAGCTTATGAAGAACTCCACCAGCTCTCTGTTACTGTACGACATTATTTCCACACTGTGAACCTCCAACACACCGCAAGCCTAATCAGACCCCATGGTTTCTCCTGTCATCCTCACAGCAAGTCTCTCACATCAGAGCTTCTTCTCCTTGTGTATCAGCCAGCAATAAAAGCCTGGAAGCATACAGGAGGGGAAAAGGTTGCATTATTTCCTGTAAGCAAACACCTTTTTCCTGTCTTTTAGCATCCATTGGTTTCCATTAAAGGGATAGTTCAGATTCTTTGAAGTGGGGTTGTCTGGAGTACTTTTTCATAGTCAGTATATTGCATACAGTAGATGTCAGTTGGCCCCAGTTTGGAGAAGCAGGTTGGAGTCAGACACAGAAGCTAAGCAATGTACTGCCTTAGGTGGGGATCGACAACAAAACATATTTCAGCCACCTAAAAAAATCATTATCAGTTTAACGCTACATTGAGAGCATTTACACTTCTTTACCTTTCTGTCTGATAGACCATTCTGACAGGGAAGCTGTTTTCTATGCTTTCAGCAAAGACACCAGATTCTACTGACAAAAAACAGTCATTTCAGCTCGCTGAACACCGAGCTGCTGGTCTACTGCTGCTTCCATCAGTCAGTTAGTTAATGTTAGTGAGACTTTGGTGAATCTGCACTAATCATCTTAAATGCAAAAGTTACACAATAACACACACAAATTTAGTGTACAAGGCAGCAGTAGACCAGCAGCTCCTGTGTTGAGGGAGCTGAAATTATGATTTTTGTCAATGGAGTCTGGCTTTAAAGAGAGCGATATAATGCCTTCATTTTTCTGTTGAAAAACACTGGCTGACATGAAAGAAAGCAGGTGAAGTGCTCTCAATATAATGTACACTTCATTGAGTTTTTTAGGTGGGTGTTTTAATAGGTGGCTAAAATACGGACAGCCTCCACAGCAGTACATTGCTTAGCTTCAATGCCTTCCAGCCTGCTTCTCCAAACTGGAGACGTGCAGACTGTTATCTTCTGTATCTGTTTCCCTGAATATGGATAAGTACCTCATACAACCCCACTTCAAAATAAAAAAAAAAAAGAGGACCATCCCTTGAATTTCTGTAGGGCATTAAAATCCACCAGGAAACTTGCCTGAGTTGTGTAAACCATCACAGAAAACACAAAGTCTGTGAGTTACATCATCGTTGCTGAGGCATACAGTTACACTGCACGTTGATTTAAGGTATTAAGGCACTGCATTAGCGCATAACAATAATAATGTGTAAAATGTTCACCTCACGTTTCAGTAATCTGCTGACAGATTTACAGTAATGAATGAAAACTAATGGATAACTGACATGGTGAGAATAACATTGTAACGTTAGCAAGCAATTGAAAATAAGCACGAGTTGACAAACAATAGCTAAATATCAACTATATATATAAATATCAACTAAGTAGCATTACATCATTACACGACGAATAAGAAGCCAGATATGTGCATTTAGCTGCCAACCTGCCACACCTGACAGCTCTGGCTACAAGTCACGTAGATACTCAGTTTTAGCTTTCTATGCTAACTAGCTGCTTATAAACAGTCCATAGGAAACGCTTCAAAACCGACTACAAACTACATCCACGGGACGGATATGAGGTAATAATTACTGACAGTCATACTTACAACTGCTGGGAGGTTATTTCCGACTTTGAAAGTGCAGCTATTGAGTTATTATAAGCTGTAGCTGCGAAGGCAGACACAATATGGACATCATTGCAGCTGCACTCTGTGGCCTGGACTGTGATGCTCGCTGGCGGTTGGCCAATTCTGCTACTGTACCAGCCAGAAGTCCCGCCTCCCACTGCCGCTGCGCCAATCAGCGTCCGAAATAGACCGGAAATTAAGGGGCCCGTGAAATGAAAGCAAAATCATTTAAAAAAGCATGTCAACAGAGACTGTATATAAAGAGTATTATATACTTCTAAATAGAAGTACTTAAATTATAAAGCACATATTACACAGTGATAGTTTATATACAGTCTACGCACATGAACGTTTTTTTCTAGGTACTGTTTTGTGTAATGAATGTACAGTATCATGCAAAACTCTAAGGGCACCCTAAATTTTGTTATTTTAGCACGGTTATAGTGATCATACAGATTTATTTTTCAGTTCTCTTTTTGATAAATTACAACCAGAACATGCAGGAAATATGTATATAGTATTAAAAACACAAATATTTCAGAATTTAACAACTTCATCAGTTGCAGGTATTTAGTCTGACCTCCCTTTCTACTTAGCATGTCTCAAACTCTCATGGGCAGACATCATGAGATTTACAATATTAATCTTCTGGTGTATTTACACCAGGTTGCCTTTAGAGTCCAAAAGCTCAATGTTGATCGTTTGAGCTACCTTTTGTTATGTTTCCTTGACTGGTCTTTATCCCTTTCTTTGTTGAGCATTACATACACAATTTGTGACAGTCTGACTCACTGGAAACTGGCTACAACTGTACATATTTCCTGTATGATCTGGATGTATTTTAGTAAAGAGACTACTGAAGATTAATATCTATGATCATAATGGCATTGCTTAAATAATAAAGCTTTGGGTTGCCTAAGACGTTTGCACAGTACTGTATAAACAACATGGCTTTGAAATCTAGGATTAGATCATTACGAATAGGTGCAAACAACACAGACAAGAAACAAATTAAACTAGACAAGAAGTTGGGGGTATCAAATGTATAAATATATATTATAAAGAAATGAAATGATAATAAAATTAAATTGAAGGCCAGGGCTTTTGTTATAACTTATATTCACATGCATTAACATGCATTTAAGGGCTTTCACACAAGAAAGCAAATCATTATGAAACACACTGAACCTTGGTTTCACCTTCATATACTTGGATTTGTGTAGATACAATTTTTCAGGGATTGAATGTCATTAAACAGAAAGTTATCTTTGCTATTGTTCATGACAAATCCATAAACAAAGTCCTTTTGAGAAAAGTTTTCAAGTTGAAAAGTCTTTGGGGAAAGCCAGTCATGTATGTCAATCAAATCCATCTGTGTACATTTCATATCTATAAAATCCACATGGTCGTGCTCAAGACCTGCCTGTGTCGCTTCATTGTCACACTGAAAAAAAGATGGCATTTTAATTAAAAATGTGACATACAAAAGCTGGACATATTTTGATTATTTTAATTTTAAATGAACTTAATGGAGTCCCTTAGCTTGTAAAAAGGTTTGCAGTTTTTACTATTCCTAAACCTCTGGTGAAAAAAAAGAAAAGGTTATTTTAATCATGTATACTTTTTACACCTTAATGCTTGATGTGATGAATAAAAAAATTCAGTAATGTGTGACCAATTGTCAACATCCATTTATAAATTTACCTTTACAAAAGTGTGTATTTGCAGAACTTTTTTATTTCTTCCTCTAACTGCACCTATTAAGTGAGATTTTACTTTTCTGTAGCGATTAGACACCAATTACATTAAAACCTCTTCCTAAGAACAGATTTGTAGCTTTTGTTGTATGATTCCGTTGATTACATTTTGTTTTTTGTTTTGGTATTTATATGAAACAGTTGATTTCCTGGGATTTAAGACAAATTTCAGATTTTTTTCTGACAAAGTTAAACTTTTAAAGCTTTGCTTTGATCTGTACATGTTTTTAAAATAGTTGTTTTCGTATGACCTAACCCAAAAGATAATCGTCACAGACTGTGTTTGGTGTACGGGGAAAAAAGATCAGAACTTTTTTATTTAACAAACATATTTATTAAAACATGTACATAAGCAATTAGCATATCCTACACATTCTAAATGTGAAATGACAATATGATACAGTTCTTTGTCACAGTCGAGGGGGGAAAAAAAACTATGGAAGTGGGGAAGTTGCTGTAATAATTTCATAAATCCTGTGACAGTTAAAGGTGAATAACACATAGTGTATGAAGAAACTAACAAAGAACAAAGGCTATATATATACAATGTCACTTACATATGCCATTTATTTATGCACTATGATGTAACATTTTTTTCCTTCTTTCAGACACTGGTAACAGGGTAAATATCTGGAATTGAATAGTTTTAGTCACCCATGCCATTTGACCAAATATTTGTGATTTGTAACCATCTGTAGACGTGTTTTTCCTTTGTCTTAATTTACACACCGCTTCTCAACCAAGGCACACTGCTAAGTATGAACACTAACAGAGAGTCATGCAAGCATTTGCTTCCCCATCTTGCAAAGAGCTCTCCTCTTTGGAGGGCTTGTCAGTGTTCAAAGGTTTTGGTTCATCTGTGTTCAGAGGTTCTGTCTCTTCTGTAAGGTTTACAGGTTCTTCTGTAAGGTTTACCGGCTCATCCGTAAGGTTTACCAGCTCATCTGTAAGGTTTACCAGCTCTTCCGTCAGGTTTACTGGCTCTTCCGTCAGGTTTACCTCCTCCTTAGACTCTACATTCTCATCTTGCTTTGAGTCAATATTTCCGTTCTCAGTAGGTTTTTCCTCTGTTTCTGGTTCACTGTCTGAGTCAATGGAAATAGTCTCTGTGCATGTGCTGAGTTTCAAGGTACAGTTTAGTGTCTCAACCTGCTTGTTTAGGTCTGTGGTTGGAGTACCAGACTTGAAGCCTACAGATCTCCCCACTGAGGTGCCAATAGACTTGCTCTCCTCAAAGATCAAGTCATGCTTAACCTTCTTCAGAGCGTGCATGTCAAAGCCGAGCAGCACAGACAGCTTCTTGGTCTCACATGCTCTCTCACACATCCTCCGCTTGTTTGCAAAGTGACTAGCGATGTCAGATTTCCACAGCCACAGGCTTGCTGACAGCTTGTCCTCTTCCTGAGGAGAAAGGTATGGCCGCCGATTGAAGTAGGCCGTCAGGAAATTTTTCCTGGCTTCATAAGTCTTGTGCTCATAGCTTCTGGGATCCAGAGCAAGGCCATCAGACGGATATCCAATGCTTGCTGAGGAAATCTTTGATTCCTTGCTCAGTTTTAGCTTCTTGGGGTTGGACGTGGCCTGTGTTGGTGGCTGCCTCTTGAGGAAGCCCGCTCCGGATGAGTTGAGAGTCAGGGGAGACTTGAAACCTTGGCCTGCCTGGTTTCTACCAACAGCCCTGCATTGCACAAGATGCAGAGTGATTGTGGAGGCCACCATGTTACTGGTATACACTCCCAAGCAATGAATGCACTTGTATGTCATCTTTTTTTCAACAGGATGCATTGTTTGGAGCACTTGGTGTCGCTCCCTCAGATGCATGGATAAAGCATCAGAGATGGGGCCTTTGAGGATGGTGAAACACAGCGGACATAGAGTCTTCCCGACCTCGGGCTTGTGAGCTTGAGCGGGGAGACCTCTACCAAGTGGTTCACCTTTCTTTTCAATCATTCTGGGAGCGGTGACTTTGACCAGAGATGGAATGCTATTCTGAGTGGCTGCAGACTGATCTTGACCGTTGACAGACTCCTTCATGTTAAAGGTGAGCACGACAAGCTGCACATTAGTGGACTTATCTTGTTTGACGGTGAGATCAAAGGTCAGAGGTGATGCGCCTGGTGGTCCAACAAAGTCATCAGGATGAGTCTGAGCCACATGCTCTATCATTTTCTCAACATTGTGGAAAGTAGCGTGGCACTGTGGACAGGTGAGCCCATGGATCAGCATGTGGTTTAGCAGCGTATCACTGGGTAGATAGCGGTTGCAAAGCAAACACTTGCTGGTGAAATTGTGGATTTTCATGATGTACTTGGCTAGAGCCCACACTTTCTTTGCCTTGTGTGCGTTCTCGAAATGAGCATTGTAGAGGTTTTCAGGAAAGAGCTCATTGCAAACTGTACATATCTTCCACTTCTGTGTCTGTGCTGTATTTACACCAGCAGCATTATTTTCAGCCACAGTGTTGACAGGACCTGTGACGTGCACCTGACTGGCTGTGATGGAGGCCTGACTTTTAACAGTGGGGGGCACTGGCTTTAAGTAGCCAATTACTGGTTGCGCTATTTGGTCGGGTCTAAGTGTGTGTCCCCTGCTCATCATTAGAGGGGCCTTCTGGGCAGGTACTGGCAGGGACTGAGGCCTGGAGACAACTATATTAGCGTGTCCAATCATGGTGGTTACTTGAGCACCAATGCGCTCGTGGTACTCTATAACATGCTGCACTAGAGCCTCATAGCTACGAGTGGAAAACTGGCAGCGTTTACAGAGGATGTTGTTGCCATTGACAGAATTAGCACCATTTTTGACAGATGATTCAGAAACCATACCAAGATATGGTGACACAATATGCTGAAAATGTTCCCTGTAAATATGTCTTCTCACAACATTGTAGAGTGTGTCCCGGAAGGTGCATTTTTTGCAAAAGTACATTGCTTTCTCCACTCCATCACCCGGTCTGCCAAGATACGCTTTGTCCTTGTTCTTTCCCAATGCTGCTGCCTGTGCGTTCCCATAATTCTGCCGTGCTGCACTGGGTATGTGGAATATTTTAACATGTGTCTCCAAAGTTCTCTTGCTTGCAATGAATGCGCAGTATGGACAGTTGAGCAGAATTTTACTCTCAAAGATTTTCCTGTGCACATTGCGGAAGTGATTCTTGTAGCCTGAGTAGTACTTGGAAGAAAAGGGGCACTCTGTGCAGCAAAATGGCTTTGATCTGTACTCCTGAAAGACATCAAGGAAAAACAATGGCATTAAGTGTCAATGGCATATACGACAATTTATGCATATGGATTTGAAGAGGCCTTGGGCACAAAAGTAAGATTTACCTGTGTTTTAGAGTATGATGGATCCCATGCGCAGATATCGAGGCAAAGACTGCCCTTCACAAATTGCTCATTCGGGCAAAACTCTTTGAACTCCTGTGAAAAGATGAAGACAGAACACTCTGAGAACTTGAAGAAACATATGTGACAGTAAATAAAATGTTGTTGCATATTGATACATATTGGGGTTATGTTAGGTTTACAGCTGCAGAAAATACATTTGCATGGTGACCTGTAGCTCAACAGGTAGTGTCTTCACCCCATATAAGCTGAGATCTTTGCAGCTGCCTGGGTCTGATTCCAGCCTGCGGCCCTTTTAATGTGTATCATCCCCATACTTTCACCTCACTGTTTAGCTATACTGAAATTAAAGACCCCCCCCAAAAAAATATCATATATATATATATATATATATATATATATATATATAATATATAGATATATATAGATAACTTCTCCAGGCCTGCAGTGTCATCGTGACAATCCATAACATTTCCTGGTTTTCCATGACCATGGCAACCATGTAATGAGACATGTGTCTTAATCCATGTTTCTACTCACACCCAATTAAAATAACCTCACCTCTGCAGCCTCCTTGCAGAACTCCAGTCCAATGTCTCCAAGTGCTTTTTTCACCTGTTTCCTTGCCCTCCTGATTCTTGTTAGGTTATTCACTGGAAGTTGATACATGTCTCCTAACAAACAGAAAATATACTGCCTATTAGTTTGAGGTAAATCTAATTTTAAGTCAACTTGCAGCAAGGTAGTTATTCAATGAGCATTAAAAATACCACTACAGTTCAATCAATGGCCATCATATAATGACTGACTTCATAAACAGGCGGCACACCCTTTCAACACGTCTCCAATCTGTGAATCACTGGCATCATATTTATATATGATGGCAGGATGATCAGTTTTCAGTATTTCAGTGCCTTCAAGGGCCCAGCACTGCTTTAGCGGGCATGCTTTAAGTTAGCTTTCATTACTGATACGAGCTGTCACGGTCAGACACAGCGAAACAGAGCAGACCTGTGACTTTTCCTCCGCCCCTGTGTGCAGAGATTTGGGAAATCAGATGTTTCGAAGTACACGTTTGTAGCTTTGTGTGCTAACGTTAGCCAACATTAGCTGTGTTGCCCGCTCATGTCGGCTTGGTTACTTACCGTTAGCATTAAAGCTAGCGTTGTATAGCCGGTTAGCATTGTTATTATTATTTTCATTTTCACTGACGAACTCAAGCGATACGTTTCACTCACCTTGTGATACGTCTGGGGGCTCGCTTCACACTGGGCGCCTCACAACATAAATCGCTAATGAGCAAGTTAACAGGCTGGTCGGGCAGATGGATGGTGGTGTGGTCGCTCTCCTCAAAGCCGGTGCTGATGCTCCACAGCTAGCTAACTCAGCTAGCTAGTTAGCAGTCACATCTGCTTTGATGCAGCTCCCAGCTAGCTGGAGGAACTAGAGGCGGGGCGGGGTGGTACACATCTAATGAAAACAGTATACTTCAAAAAAAGATGACTGCCAGGACTACCAAGTGTCCTCTGGGTGAGTCTTGTACTATCACTGGTTGTCAGGCCAGCCTGTTAGCTACCGCTATCTGCTCTAAGTGAGCCAACTCTCAATCCAAAATGGCGACCACAAAAAGACGGAAGTCGTAGCGGGGAGTTGGGCAGGGGCTGGAGGGCCAAAAGTTAGTATTAATTGTGTTTTTATTTAGGACAATGTTTTATTTTTTTTATTACTCAGGAATTCAGGTTCATGAAAACACAGCAGCTTTTTGTATTGTAGTCAATGTACTCTTGCTGTTACCCAGGTAACCAATTTCATTAACTGACTTCTTGAACCCTACTCGTGTATCATTTAAAGAACAAATAGGCTACATTTTACAAAGTTCCAGAAAATGTATCTGTGTCAGAGATTTATAGACAGTTGGTTTCATTCCAGTGGTTCCATAACTTCCAGTACAACAATGCGAGGCCCCATCACCACCAGTCTGGAGACCATCATGTAGTTCAGGTAGAGAACACACTGTCCGTTCACCTGGCACACAAACTGCCGCACCTAAAGGAAATAATGTAGGCACATATGTGTCATTTTTGTCTCAGAGTCAAATATTTGCTGTTTTCAGAGACCCCTTTTTGAGGTTAAATTGCCATTTTCTTATATACCTTAACTCCAGCAGACGCTGCAGGGCTTTCAGGGTCAACAGCCTGCACATAGCAGGGAGCCATGCCTCTGACAACAAAACCCCAGCCCAGGGCATCTCCTATCACCTGTGATGGCAGGAGGGTAAGAAAACACATTTATTTTGTTAAAATTAAATGGTATATTTATGATTTAGTCTTGGTGAGATACAACTACATAAGTCCATGTGGAAAAATGATCATTTCAGGAATGTGTTCAGTCTAATGTAAACTATGATGGGGTATGAGTTAATTCTTTGTTTTGCTTTTTGGACCCCTTAGCTGCAAGAGAGACAGAGCAGAGACCCCCTTCCACATATTAACTTATGAATTTGAGTTGCGCTTGAGATGATTCTCTGATTGCATGTAGCTGCTAAGTCAGCAGCGTGGTGGACGGTAGTCTCTTGCTTGAAAAGTTACAAAACAGTTCATCATTGTGGCTCACAACAATGTGCATACACTTGGAATAATAATACCGCAAATTGGCCAATATGTGCATAAAAAATACTGCCAGTGATAGCAGTAGCTAGCTCACATGATTGCACAAAGATTCAATTAATGTTGTATACGGTAAATGAAATGGGTTTTATGAATAAGACAATTTCTTTTTTGGATTAATGTTTATGTGACTCATTTTGAATTTTTTTTTGGCGGGGTATAATAAATTAATACTTGAATCATAAAGCAGCTTTTACTCTGAGGCCCCTGTGGGGGCCACGGACCCCCTGTTGAAGACCCAGGCTTTAAATGGTAAATATACAGGAGTGATTTTGTGTGGACATCACAAAACTTTTGGGCAAAAGCACACTGCAGGTAAGTTTCAATTATAAATAGGTATTTTAGTTTTGTCCCTGACTGGCATCACTGAAAAATGCTTTAGTTATCCACTTTTAGAATTTGTAGGGCTGTTCAGGTCATACTGAATGGATGCTGTTAAAATACTCGAGATGCAATCAATGCTACCTCTTAAATAGCCTTGATTAAGTCATTATAGTAACTCACCGTCAACACTTTCTTGATGAAAGGTGCACCAGGTGCCAGCAACTCTTCACATGTAAAACGTCTTCTAAGCACTGTAAAAGTGTTAAAATGTCAATAGTCACTATTTTTACTTTGAAGACATTTGGGCATATTTGTCACATGAATATTAATTACACACTTGCCTGATTTAGGATTGCATCGCACCGCTGAAGTTGAAGACAGCTGGACCAAAGGTGGACATCCAGTAGAGTGAAGCTGAAGGGAATTTAAGCTGCCTCGACGCCCGCTGGTAAGCTGTTTCAGATCTTTATCTGACCCCAGTGTAATTTAAGAAGAAGATGAATTATCATGCAATAAGTAGCATTGACAGCAAAGTGTATGAAGTGTAAAAAAGGCAGAATTATGTTTTACCAGACTGGAAAACACTGTTGCCCTCCTGAACTGGGCTTTTGCGCAGAACAAACGGACTGTCAGGGTGGTTGTCCTCCTGCGTGGACACTGCCACACCTTCATTGTCGTCTTGCTCGTTTTCATTTAACAGTTCAGATAGGCGGCGTCTGCGGCGAAAATTGATGCAGAACTGATAGAGGAGTCCACTGTCAAAGAAATCATGCTTCTTTGCCACTAGTGGTGGGAGTGTGTGGGAGAGAAAGAGCAGAAAACAACATGTTTGAGATCTTGTAGTATTTTTCACATAAAAATATTGAATGTTACATGCTTTATACTGCAAAAGTCCCCGTTGGCCACCCACTGCCAGCAGCCACTGACAGCACGCTCACTCCTGGTGAGGTACATCAAAGGAGCAAATGAGGACTCGCCTCACCGTGCTGAATGATGCCATGCTCCTGCAATGCACGGCACAGCTCCAGTCCCCGACGCCGGCTCTCTGCCTCTCCGTTCTGAAGGAGCCAGTCAATTAACTGGCATCCAGGGAAGGAGCGCTGATATGCAACACCATTCTCCTCTCTTAGCTGCAGAATGGAGTTCTTGTCCCCTATGAGTCTGAAGAAAAAGACATCATGCGTATGAGATCATGACTATAATGGTTGACAGTAGCTACACTTAAAGGTCACACATGAGAGTCCACAAAACAAACAGCAGCTCTTACTGTTCATAGAGTCGTTGTCCTCGCATGAAGATTTTCACCTCCGTGTTGAAGGGAAATGTTCCATCATCCTTGCGAAAACGGTAGAGCAATTTGGCATCCTTCAATACTGACCTCTTATCACAGACTAAGAAAAGGCAACAGACGGTTTCAAATAAGAAATTCAGTTTGTCTCGAAATAAAGCAATGATAACATTTTTATGCCTCTGTGCCAGTGATAGCCAGGTGGTGAGTTGTCTGTCCCATCCTTGTGAATGTGATATCTTTAGGACACCCTGAGGGAATTTCTTTAAATTAGGCACAAACGTCCACATGGACTCAAGAATGAACTGATTTGACTTTAGTGGTCAAAGTTTAAAGGTCACTGTGCGCATATATGTCTCATTTTCGTGAACACAATAT
Organism: Plectropomus leopardus; assembly: GCF_008729295.1. Taxonomy (NCBI): domain Eukaryota; kingdom Metazoa; phylum Chordata; class Actinopteri; order Perciformes; family Serranidae; genus Plectropomus; species Plectropomus leopardus. The sequence goes on along the minus strand of NC_056464.1, from coordinate 18,258,263 downwards.
CTCAAGGAAGCCTTGAAGGAATTTCTTCAAATTTGGCACAAACATTCACTTGTACTCAATGATGAACTATTAGAGGCCACTGTGACATCACAAAACATGTTTTTAGTCATAAATCAAAAAAATCATAGGCTAACTATGACAAAAATGCAATTGTCTAAGAGGTTTAAATAAAAATGTGATGAATTTCTATAGCCAAAAGCTTCACTTCACTTTGACATCATAATACTCTGCAAAAATGTTTTAATGGCCATTAAAGCAGGAACAGAGTGGGGGAGACATTCGGTCAGATACTGAAGTGCTGATGCTGATCTTGGGTGTCCACCTTTAAACTATGCTGATTGTTCAGATCCTTTTTGTTGCCGGGGGTAAAATGAGTGTGAAGCATCCATATTTTAGATTTTGTAACTTCTTAGCAGAAATATTCATATTTGAAGCATTGTCTGCTGTCATGGCTACATATGACTCTGGACAGACATGGAAGTAAAGTGAAACTTAACTGGTTTGCAGAGATATACAACCGCCAGGCGATAATTCTAGTTTTCAGCTGCACATAAGGTCTCCCAATGTCCCCTTGGTGAAACCTGTTTTTTGCCTCCTTCTTACCGTGGTGAACGATGTCATGGTCCATGAGGTGCTGCATGAGGCGGACAGCTGTCGCTCGGTCTGGAGCTTCCTTATGGCTCACAAGCCAGTCTATCAGTTCCTGTGCCACAAAGCAGTTCGGATATGTGCGCAGGTGGTAGCGTCGGTCCTTGATCAGTTTTCCATCGTGAAGTCTCAACCTTGAAATAGAATTCAAATCATTTAACCCTAAACCTCAAATCCCCTTTAAGCCTGACCATAAACATTTAATACCCCCTCCTGTCTTTATTCTTTATTCATACCTGAGTTGTTCTCCAGCAATCATCACTTCTCCTTTATGTTGTCTGGCCATCGCTCTCCTCCTGATACTACTTGTTCGCTCCATGTTTGTTATCTGTGGACTAGACGGTAAGTGAAGCTAATGCTCAGTTATGGCCGTTTGTGTTTACATAATAGTGATTGAAACACACAGAACCCCAATTGCCATGTGGGAAAGATGTTGTGTATACAGAAAGAAGACGTAGGCCTCGTACATTTCTCTCAGGATTCCATAAACAGAAACACTGTCCTGTGTTTTCTCTTATCGTTTCTTAAGAATGAAGCTGTTACCAGTCTGTTCTGATTGCACTTTAGACATCTTTGATTTCTCCAGTAGTCACTTTTTTGTATTTTTGGAGAACAAGTGAATGACTGTCGATATACACATAATAAACCTTTGCTAATTGCCTTCATGGTATTAAACAAAACAAAACTCAGTGTTATCTGATGTGTCTATAGATGTAACAGCTTCCCAGAAGACACACTGCTGTGTGTCAGCCTCTTAGCATTGGATCAACTTGAGTCAGGTTGCATTTTAAAGAGTGTCATTTGGTTGTCTGGCAACAGAAAACCAGGAAAAAACACACTAGTGACAGTGCTTGTCTTCTGTTATAAGTGGTTTCTGCATCTGTTTTGTAATCGATGGCAGCACAGGACGTGTAAAGTGGGCCTTGGGATGTGAAAGCATTCCTGCTTTCCAGCATCTCAGGCAGCAAATAAATCCTGCCTACTCTGATAGAATTGGCAGACATAAACCCCAACTGCATTTCGTCCAAACGTTTAAGAAGCTACATGATTGGTGGAGTTTGTAGGTGGGTTGGCACACAGAATTTAAACGCAAATTAATATCCATGTCCGCTTAATAGTGTCATTTTTCAGATGCAAATAAGGTGAAGGCTTGATTCCAAGAGCTGCTGGTGCTGTGATGGTGTGCAGAGATTAAGTGTTGTTAAGGAGGTGTGACTGTTTTACTGCATGTGTTTTTGTGGCGAAATATGATCTGAGTGTCTGCTGGTGATGTGCACTTACTGTTAAGCATCCTGTCATTAGCATACCGCATACTGTCACCCTGCCGTGCTGACAGAGATCCTAATATGTGTCCCTGAACAGTCCTTGCTCAGTCACCCTGTCTCCTCTTTTCCTTTATTCCCAGCAGCTAACACTGAGTGAAACAATGCCTCTGCGTTCTTGGACAGCACTGCCTATTGGTTTTGGCTTGAGTCCTCTATCTTGTCAGTGAAGCTTTCACTATCTTTGGAGTAAGCACTGCCTGAGAGGGTCACCTCGGGGCAGGATCAGCACTTAACCCTTTGATATCCTGTATAGCCTTGTCACCTCTGGACACTGCTAGTGGTGACATCCCTGGATCAGACAGCACATGCTGGATCATGCCAGGCTTTTATTGTGTCAGGGATGTTGTTGAGTTGTTGTCAGGGGGCTCATGATTTCTGGTGGGATGCTTTGCCCTCCTCTGGCTGTCCGGGCTTAGGGCCAACCTACTGTAAAATCAGCAAGTGTCTGAGGCAGGGGTGTCAAGCATACGAGGGTCCTATCCGGCCCTCTGGGTGACTTTGTACACATAATATTGATGCACTTGTGAAGGATAAGTGGTTTTTGGTTTCAGGAGCAATTTAAACAGTGAGTACTCATGTAAAATACTTTTCCAAAGGCTTTCCACTCTCTCTGTAAAAACAACAAATACTTGTGGTCATATTCAAAGATATTGATAATTTTGCAAAATATTGTCAATCAGTCAGCTTCAGCACAAAAGAATCTTTATCATACTCATATCTTAAAACAATATTGTTTAAACCCTATTGCTAATGCACAGCCAAAACTTTAGATTTGTAAATGGTTTGTGAGGCAGGGGATAACTTTACCTGCTTTCTCAATAGCTTCCACTTTCTGTCAGATTTACTACACAGGAGTGGAAATGCATTAAAAAAAAACAGATACAATGACAGTGACTTGTCGAATGACTGAATGTGGAAAACCTGACATATTGTTGAAAATGTGCTTATTTTTCTAAGGACGTCTCAGGGTGTGCATAGTCTGTTTTGTAAATGGATGAACATTTTCAAAATGCACTTACACAAAAACAAAGGGGCAATTTTTAAAGTGTTATCAATTATAGGTTATTATGCAATGGTGATACTGGTCCATCTTACATGACGTCAAATTGGGCTGTATCTGTGAACTTAAATAAGTTAAGCGCTGTCCCACAGATTCCACTACAATGCCTAGTATCTTAAATGTCGAAAAGGGAGTGATAGAGTCTCAGTATGACCACAAAAACAGAGCAAATCAAAAAGGCAAAAATCATATAATTAAAAACCACACAGAACAAAGAAATAGCTGGAAAGCCCTGTGATATGATGATCATTTATAACATGTTTTCATCTGAATTGATCTGATAGAATTAATGTTTTGCTGACATCCAATGAGTGAACAAACACTCAATTTGTTGAAATGTGAGCTTCAGATTTCTGGCCACAGAAATACAATTGCTCCTTGTTGTTCTCATACAAGCCTGTGATGGTTTTGAGCCAAGCGTGGATGCTGATATTAGGACTTTTGCAGTGCTGAGTAGTGGCCACAGGATGTCAGTGTTTTCCTGTGTGCTAACTACAGACCGTAATAATGTCAAATGCACAATCTTGCAGCCTCCTTTTTGTAATGGGGGTGAAATTAGGCAGTTGTGCCAAGATGTATAAACCACCACAAAATCAGATAAAATATAAATCAAATTAAGGCTGAAAGAAATTATATTCAATTATATGCATATGTTCTTTTTGCAGTAGGCATGAGTGACCCCATATGTTTTATTGCTTGAAAAACAAAATACCGCCTGGATATGTGTGGTTGTGTGACTCGGCCTCATACACACTGTGATAAATCTCAACTCTCCTGTGGGATAAACAGGCCTAAATGTAAAATGGAGGACAAACAAGAAAAAAACACATTGCAGGAGGTAATGTTCCGCTGTGCAGACATTTATAGGTTTTGGTCAAATGATCATCAAGAACAGCTCGTGGGGACAGACTCGTAGAGGCTTTTATGCAAATCTCCCTCCGCTGCGTGTTTTCATTGGAGAAGCGCGCGGAGGTGTAGCCTGGAAGGCGTGACATCATGCCAATGCAGCTTTATGAAGAAAGTGCGCTTCTCCTGAGCAGGCAGAGGTGCGTCCAGTCATCTGGCATCACCGGATCTCTTTGTGTGTGTCGACTGAAGCCAAACAGGCTGCGCGGTGCGGAATCAGTAGTTTGTGCCGAGTTTGAAGAGGTGGGAGGCTTTTACGCACGCATGTTTTTCCCGTCTGAGCTAAAATCAAAGTTTGGAATTACTGCCATTTTTTTGAAAGTAAGCGCGCTTTCACTGACTGTATGAAATAGCTTTGGACTTCTGGAGCTCTTTGAAGAGACCAGCTTGCCATTTAATATGACCGCTGAGGCGCATTCACATTTGGGACTGCAGAAAAACCCCATGGATTTCGTCAGCGACTTCGACTTGATGAAGTTCGGCGTTAAGAAGGAGGCGATGCAGGGATTGGACCGCTCCTTCATCGGGCCGTGCAGCCAGCTCCAGAGACCGGACTCTGTCTCGTCCACCCCTGGCAGCACACCTTGCAACTCGGTACCCTCATCACCAAACCTCAATTTAAACGAGCAGAGAAATAACGCCGGCGGTAACCAGTTCTGGATACCCAACAACGGGGGTTACCCTCAGCAAATGTACCCTCAAGCTTTCGGGCTGACACCCGAGGACGCGATGGATGCCCTAATCGGCGTTACGGCGCAGCAGGGACATCCATCTGTGCCGCACGGCCACCATCCGCCACCTTTCCAAGCTGAATACGAAGGGTACGGACACCTCAGCGAGCCTGTTCAGCACTACCCGGGACTCCCGGGTCACCCCGACATGCAAGGCATTCCCACCAGCCACTGCCAAGACCCCTATCTTAAAGAAGACGTAGGGTGCGCGTCCCCTGAGTCGCCGGAGGACCAGCAGGTCCTCGGGGCGCACCACCAGCAGCACAGCCGCCACGACAGGCGCACCAACGCCGAGAACCACTTCTCAGACGACCAGCTGGTGTCCATGTCCGTCAGAGAGCTCAACCGGCTTCTCAGAGGCCTCAGCAAGGACGAAGTGATGCGTCTGAAGCAGAAGCGCCGGACCCTGAAAAACAGAGGTTACGCACAGTCCTGCCGTTACAAGCGCGTCCAGCAGAAACACGTTTTGGAGCACGAGAAGACGAGCCTGGTGTCACAGGTCGAGCAGCTGAAACATGAACTTAACAGACTGATGCGGGAGAGGGATGCATACAAACAAAAATGCGAGAAACTGTCCGGTGCAAACTGTTACCACGAAACTGGGTCCACCAGTGACAACCCCTCCTCACCCGAGTATTTAATGTGAGTTCGTTGATTTCCTGCAGAACTGATTTTTTTTTCATGGGGAGGCATTACAATGACTTGCTCCTTAACAAACACTCCCATGGATTCATCAACTTTTAATTAATGTTGGACATATGGATGTCAGTCAGATAATTGTAATAGATGCAACTAGGCAACAAGTTATGAATGGAAAATTACAATGAAGCATGCATGCAGGACATGTATGAGATGTTTTTATTTTATACAGGCATATCTGTATTTTGTCTGACAGGAGATACTTGAAATCAGAGAAGATTCCCTTTTTATTAATATACAACTTTAAGGCGTTTGCTCCAGTTACTCCTCAATCTTTATTTTTGGTGATTTTGCTTTGCTCTAGTTTTTGTAGCTCAATTTATATTTTGTGTTCATGCTTCCCCAAAATAGAAAACACACTGAATTATGCTAAAAATGACATTTCTATTATTTTTATGAAGCTGATTCTGCTGGACAGATGTGTTCCTCGTTTGCTTTTCTTTTTAATATATTATATGATTATGCAAATTGTTTTTCATTAACTTTGTTTTTAATTTGTTATGGATCAATAAACCTAATGCAACTTTTTAAAATTGTGTCTCATCTGCTTTTAGATTTACTGTCCAAACAGTAAATTATTTATATCACATGCACAATTTTCTAGTTTCTATTACACCATAAATATTGGTATTGTAATTTTTATTTTTATAAGACTTATTAAAAGCTTTTAAAAATAATTCTCACAATATATAAAGAAGCATGCTTTTAAAGTCCTAATCCATAAAAGGAGATTCATCCAAAATAACATCTGTGTACACAACATTGAATCATGTGATTGCAGTCTTATAGTCGGAGTTGGAAATTCACTTTTTTGTCCACCTGCCACTGTGGCTTGTGGGTTTTCAAAATTTTACCATTGTTTTTGTCTGGTGAGTGAAGCAAATCTATGAACCACTTTCATATTTTACCAGCATTTTGGCTGGTGCTAATTTTGAACCATGCTTATTGTCGACATAAACAGTATACATAATTGTACATAAAACTGAAATAGGGATGGGGGAACAAATCAATACAGCACAGTATTGCAATATTTAGCAGCAAAAATCTTTTTTTTTNAACCATGCTTATTGTCGACATAAACAGTATACATAATTGTACATAAAACTGAAATAGGGATGGGGGAACAAATCAATACAGCACAGTATTGCAATATTTAGCAGCAAAAATCTTTTTTTTTTTTAAATATATATTTGAATGTTTATTAATGCAAATACAAATTGGTTGCCTAATAAAATGATAAAATATTTCTTCAGTCCATGAGATACAGTTTAGTGCAAAAAAAATAGCTGAAGTCATATTAATAGACTAAAACCTCATTGGAAAAAACAGATGTTGACAAAGTTTTCCTTTGAGGACATTATTTGAAGTAGAAAAAAATTATAAACTGCAGTATTTGGTAATATTCAGGATATCACAAACCTTTGAAAACTGAAATGATATTGTATCATGACTTAATCTTTTACGATGTCTTTTTACTTCATTATTATTCAGTAATAATATATTATTCAGTAATAATAATAATTATAATTATTATTATTATAAGGCAGTTAAATTCAGTAGTGAAGTTGAAGTCACTGTGTTGATTTGTTGGTATGGTGGGGAATGAAAGGACGAGTGGCTTTCCCTCCTTCCCTGACCTTTGCCCTTCATGGAGTGCTGCTTCCTGTGGGACCCCGGCATGCGAGCGCACAGGGGGCTGACTGGCAGGGGCTGTGGGGCACAGATAAAATGAAGTGGAAATCAGGCTTCCCCTCTGCTCTCTTCCTCAGACAAACACATCACCTCTGCATTCATTAACAGAGGAAGAGAGAAACAACAACCACGGCACACACAACTCCACAGTCCTCCGGCTGCCTCCGGAGGAGTTTTTTCACTTGATATGTTTTTTTTTCTGTCCTGTTACATTTTGAAATCCTCGAGGCAGATTTCCTGACAACAGATCACTCTCAGTTCAGGACTACAATAATATTTGGATGACCGTAATAGCTCCAAGGCCACTGTGATAATGGGTGATAAGTGGTCACATTGTAAATTGAGTTTATAACCTCTGCCTGAGTGCTTGAACATCTCAGAGAGTTTTTCACTGTCAGAGGACACTTTCTCACTGTTCCCCCCTTTAGTGAGAGTTCAGCTGGGCAGGTGGCTCTGTTAATAGCACTGTGGACCTTTAGCCTGGAAACCAGGTTCTCTTTTCATGTGTGACCCCTGACAGTTTTGCCCTCACCCCTCTGTTGAGGGGAAGGCAGCTCTAAAATCACACCACAGGTGCAAAAACACTTTTCTCCCTGAAAACAGGCCTAATCCCTGAAGGTCGGCTCGCTGCTCTGGGAGCACATGACGTAGATGAGTGCGTTTGTCAGCATCGAGGATGTTGCAGAAAATAACCAGATGGTTATGGCAATGAACAGTGCTCCTCTGTATTTTAATGTTATTGGGCAGGGCTCATTAATCAGTGGCTCTTATAGATGGCACAAGACTTTGTTTACAGGCACAGTTTAATTTTCTTCTATTTTAAAAGTGTACTCGTAAATAACTTGATTAACAGTAAACCTCAGATGACTACTGTGCAGAAAGCAAAACTCACCACCAATTATTATTGAAGAATTTTGTTATTAAATTAGTTAAGTAAAAAAAAAGAGTTTGGCCAATAATATAATTTTACATGTCTTGATATAATTTGTAAATTACATAATCAGGTGAAAAATACAGAGTTTTTAACATGAACAAAAACCTTCCAAAATTGCACCCCATTTTAGACTGAACTGCCTTTAGTGTAAGTGCGTATTTGCACATGTAATATTGGAGGAAATTGCGTGCAAGGTATGTACGCATACTTGCATATATTTTACATTGCATACGCAGATGTATTTTAGTAGGTGTGGTTTTTCTTGTCCATTGCAGTATGTTTGCGCACTTCCATCACATGAGGATTTCTAAGCAACAGCGCAATAATACAGTAGAAGTGTTGGACGAGGAGAGCGGTTTGTGGTACTGTGTGACAGTGTGCAGGGTGCCATTGTAGAAACGATTAGCCAGCTCTTTTCCCTCGCATGTGATAGGCTGGTGGGCCTGATGTGGGAGCCTCACACAACCCCCCCTTCCTCCTCCTTCTCCTCCTCCTCCCCGCCACCAACACCCCGAGCCCACAGCGCCTGAGGCAGGCTACTGAGTCAGCAGGAGGGAAAGGTGTCTGCACGGCTGTGGCATCAGAACAAGAGAGAGAAAGCAAAATAGCTGGAGAAGGATAAAGAGCAGTGAAAATGATTTAGAATAGACATGCTTGCATTTTTAAAAAACAGATGGAGAGAGGGAACGATTGCACGGGGAAAAAAGACAGAATGAGATGATGAAGCAAAGAGGAAGCGTCATCGTCTCCTAAATTATTTCAAAATCTGTTCTGGGGAGGCATTTTTATTTAAAAGTGACTAAGATGTTCACTTTAGATTTAGCTATGACACACTTCTACGCAACAAATAACGCTTATAGATGGCCATTGTTCAGCGAAAACACTCAAACGTGTCCATCAGAATCTACTGCCAACCTCTTGGCTGAGTGCTTGGGTTTGCCAAGGCCTGGCTGCATCTCAGACAGCGGACACAGACAGAGGAATGCTGCAGATACTCACCATTGTGTGGGGAGAGGCAGAGGAATGCAGGCTGCCAGGCTACGTACACTGTCACCAATGAACACAGCCAGAGGCCTCGAGCCATGAAGGGAAGGCCGGGCCAACAGACCCCAACATCAGTAACTGCTTCCATCTGTGATATCATACTCATCTTCTGTGGACAGTGTTGGTTTGGCCCAGCTCTACTGTCTAAACACCGAGTATCTTGTTGTTGAGCTCCTGACCAAGTGTCACAAAAACTGTTAGATTAGATACAAAATGGCCCACAAGTAACACTTAATTGATCAGCAGAGTAAATATTCTTGTGTTTCCAACAAACCCTGTTGACCAGTCAGTAAATTCTGCATCCACAATAATGATTGTCACTAATCTTGTGTCAACTGACCAGACATTTGACCCCCAATAGCAAGCCGTTTCCAGCCTCAGCCAGTTCTTTCACCGTTGTTTTGCAACACCAAAAGCTCACACTGGTGATCGTCTACCAGAGCGGCTTCACGTGAAGTGCAGAGAAGAGATTGGGATGAAGGACAGGATGGCCGAGGGGCTTCCTCTTTCACTTCCTATATGAGGGTCTAGTCAAGTGACTCTTTGTGAGAGTGTTAGGTTGTATGTCGCAGGAAAACGCAGCTTGGACGGCTGTGGTTTCCGCTCAGGATGTCCAGTCGTTTCTGCGCACAGTTGTGACACTGTGAATCATGCAGCGATCACACACGCACACAGACGTCTCCATGGACATGGAGCGCACACACACACACACACACACACACACACGCAGACATGCCTGTGCAAACACAGACCTTCATGCACTTTTTTGCTCTCTTACACAGAGGCACTTTTAATAAAATCATGTGATTGTGACAGTTGTTTTGTCACTCTTTTTTTGTTTGTCTGAGCTCCCTCTTGGACTGTGAAAGCTTTTTTTTTCAGTGTTGCCACATCCTGAATGATTCCTGAGTAATTATGATTGTACTACTGGTAATGACTGAGGTTATCACATGATGGGTGCTGCATGCTCCAGCAGAGTGGATTAATGTGTAGCCTCAGAACGACAATAAAGCCTGTCTTGGTATCTTATTGGCTGTAATAAGGAATCTGGCTTCCTCTGGGACGTCGTGTTCAGCGTGTTTGTGCATGAACTCCTGAGGATCTGATAGGAAGGCCCGTTGATAAAGTGCTTGTCACGTTTCAGTGGACACCACTGACAGAAGTGTGACAAAGTCCTGTCACATTACAGACCCTGGACTTTGGTTATCGAGCAAAGGGTGAACCACTGTATGTAATGATTATACAGGTTCCTCCCAGCGTGACAGACACATTATAAAAAGAGCTTGTTAACAGAGGTGGAAAACAGAGGAGTTTTACTGGGAGACACAGTAGGGGTAAATGAAGCTTGCAACTGATTTAGATTCATTCCAACAACCGCACCCTCAACACCAATCCTACAATGGCATTCTCTCCTGTTTCACAAGTGTCAATGCGGTTTTGCAGCATAAATAAGAGGCCAAAGAGTGGTCGTTAAAGAGGAGGGTAGAAAAAAGAAGAGACGAATTCTCTTTTCCTTTCATTCCCTGCTAGGATTTCCTGTTCTGTTTTATGGGGGTCATGCAGCTGGCAGGCGCCCTCCTGTTTCTGTCCATAATGATGACAGGCTTCCATTAGTGCACAGTAGAAACACGAGCCACAGAGGTTAACTCAGGCTCCCCCCCCGACAGCCTCTTCCCTTTCCATAGCCCCTAGCCCCCACTATACAACCTACCTATCTATAGGGCAGATAATTGTGGCTCTCAGTTGCTGTTGGCAAAGCTTTGCCAAGGGTCGGCTCCTGCTCACACACCAGCATGTGCACCCTGGTGAGTTTAACACAACATGGAAAGCAGGTCCGGCCCTCAGGGAGCATATTATGTCTCTGGTTTATAACAAACTTGCATGCAGGAAAAGTAATGGCTGGACAGTTTTTTTGAGAAGAGCGCTGCAGATGAGAAAACAAATGTTTTTTTCTGCTGTTAGGAAGATGTTTTTTGTGGGGTTTAAATTTAGAGGATAGATCATTCTATGTTTTTTTGGAAGATGCTGTTGTGTCACTGTGAGTTTAAATGAATGAATGCATGCTAAATATCCCATAGACAGGGTTCCCCGTAGAGCCTTAAAAAGTCTTAAAGGGCATTAAATTCATTCATCTATAAATAAGGCCATAACTGGTATGAAACTGTCTTAAAAATCTTTCAAAAATGCTAAGACATTGGAAGTAGGATTATCTTAATGTTGCATAGTAAAATCTATTTTTTAAATAATTTACAAGATTTAACATCACACGGATCAGGATAGACAGGAACAGAAAAACACTCATATTTACAACATCTAATGAAATGGAAAATTACCATGCTTTTTTTCAAAGAATGGATACTTTTGTAAAAACATAAGGTCATTGTTTTTTAGCTGTTCTACTCTCTAAAGTTTCACATTTTTTCAGCATTTCAGATAGATCATCGAACTTTGTAACTTGTCTAAAAAAAGTCATGTTTTATGTTGGCGTAAATAGTTACTCTAAGTAATTGATGTCAGTTCCTGTTTTTTTTCTTCCATTTGGGCAATTGTAAAATTGGTTTTATATTTTATTCCAAGCAGCATTAAAAAAGTCTTTAACTTTATTACATTTAATTCCTTTAAGCTGTAGGAACCCTGCTGAGATGTATCTGCAGAAGAACTATTACCTTGATTAGTTTTATTTGGACAATCCTAAAGAGAAATGAGATTTTTTAGTGAATGTTTCTGTTAGTTCAGAGCTCCTCATAAAGACTGAGAGAAGCAGATATGAACAGATAAGAGTGTTTGAAATCAAATCTACGGTTGTCACTGTACATGTCCCATTCAACACCCTTCTTCATAAGTTTCTGCTGTTGTCACTGACATGAGACTATGGCAGCGGTGTCATACGTTCTGGTAAAGTCTAACAGGCCTCCTTGGAATTGGGTGTGTCACTCTCCCACTAGTGTGTCATGTTAACATCTCCCTTGTGTCATAACTCTTCCCTCGTGTTTCTCAGAAGCGCTGCACTGAACTTCAAGCCATATAATTTTTCCTTTCAGCTGATTTTAGCGCAGCCGTATCCGTCTCTGCGTCTTCTACGCAGCTGGAGGACTTGGCAGAACATTGTTCACACGCCCATTCTTTGAGTCTTTGGCCGTCTTTGTCATCATGCACGATGTTAAGCCTCTGCAACAACTGAGTAACAACCATCTGTGTGCTGTGGTTGGGCTGTCAGCGATAGGAGCTTGTCATTGGCCAACATCAAGCTTATAAGGGATCTATTTAAGGGGAGGCAGGCCTTTATACTACAGTGAACCCATGTACTTGTTTGCTCTTTTCGTGGTCAAAATACAGGAAGTACTTTGTTCTCGGATTTAACGGCAGAAGGAAAAGAAGCCCTGACTTCTCAAAAGAATTAAATGAAAGGTTATGAGTAAAGAGTGTGATAAGAATTCCCACTGAATTTGACGCAGAGTTCATTTGTAAGACATGGTAAGTTTGAAACTACCAACAGTCACATAAATCTGCCTCTTGTGTCTTGAGTGTTGCAACAGAAATAAAATTCTCATGGTTACATGCAAATGATGAACTAAATTCAACATTTACTATTAACTGTTTCATGAATACTATCATCGATCATTTATTAAATTAAACCTGCATTCATTATTTTTTGGCCATTTACGGGGAGTAGAAACAAACTTTTAACATAACCTTAAAACTTTTATCACCTTTTAAAGGATTATTCTGACCTTCTGCGAAGTTACAGATGGCAGAAGCAGAGTGAAGGTTTCAGGCTCAACTTCACCCACTTCCAGGGTGCATGGAGAAAGATATTTTGAGCCAAAAGGGGTTGGAACTCCAGCAACACTTGTAATAATAACTTTAATAAATTTATTTATATAGCACCTTAAAACGGAGTTTACAAAGTGCTGTGACAAGCAAAAACAGGATACTGAGAGGGCAAGACAACAATGGAAAGCTAAACAAACCTACCAAAAGTAAGAAAGACAAAACTAGCGTAGAGTTAACGTAAAACTAAAACAAGATGACAAAAATGCAAGATGCAAAATGCCAATATAAATTGATATTAATTAAAAGACCATAAATGTAATAAATAAAATAAAATAAATAATAAATAAATAAATATTTAAACTAAATTAGTTAATTAAAATATTATTGTTCTAAAAACTTTGCAGTACAGTATTGTTCAGAACATCTTCACTGCAAGATCAGCGAGTTTCGGTTTGTGGCCTTCATTAGGGTCATCATGAAAACAAAATACAAACAGAATTTAAATAGATAGAAATCAGGCAGGAATTTTTTTTTTAAAACAAACAAAAAAAACCCCAATCATAGACATTCACATAAATATCAGCCAATGGTGTACCTACAGAGGTTGATCGGGTATGTATTCCAGGCCAATCGTTATCCCAGACTGCTTCATTCATACCTCTTTAAATTTGGTTTGTAATGTGTTTCATGATGACTCTGATGAAGGCGACAAAGTGGGAACTCACCAGCGGGAGAAATGCTACTGCACATATTCAGTAGGCCGCATATTGCGCAAGTAAACTTTTTCAGCGTATGCGTTAGGTGAGCAACCCACCACCGCTTCTGTTTCTGTGTAAACAGTGTGTTAAGTTCTGTCAGGGCTGAACGCAGCTCTGTTTCAAGTTTTCGCCGCAGCTCAGCTGCATTTTCTCACCTGATTATGGCACTAGATTCAATGTCAGAGGAGCACCAACGTTTTTACAATTTATTCTGATAGCGACACAAACATCTATGCAAAATTTCATAGCAGTCCATCCCATAGATGTTGAGACATTTAATTCATCACTCACAAATATCAACTTAATGGTGGTGCTAGAGGAAAAATAAGAGGATCACCAAAGTCAGTTGGTTTTGTCCTCTGAGGAACATGAATATCTGTACAAAATTTAATTCCATCCAATAATTGTCTAAATAAGTAAGAAACAACTGTTTAATATAGCAGCTTTAAGAATTTTAGAATTATTATCATGAGGTACAGCTGATTGTTAACTGACATGATAAGTCTTTATGGCCTGTTCATGATTTGTGTGAAAGCACTGATACTGAAACTGCCAGTGATTTAAAAAAGCAGCAGTCCAGTGCCAAAAGAGAAAGTGAAATGTGTGAAGTAACACACCGCCCACACGTGGCTGAGCAGCGGCCTGCAGCACTAACACGTCCAGGCTGAACAAAAACACAAGTTGGTGGCCTCTGAGCTGTAACCCAACAAACTCTGACCTCAGCCTGCACATCAGGTGTTGAGAAACGTTCAACTGTCCAAACTGTTGTGGGAACCCCTCATCCGCCTGCCTCCCATACGTTTACACTGTCTTCTGGAGCACGGATGAAACCTTAGACAAAATCAGACAAATGAGTGAAAACGAAACTATCAAACTGATAATATCAAGAAAAAAAAACAATCCTAAAGCGTGTCTCTGCCTCTGTTTGGCTGCTCTGGTGAGAAACATTCAGAGTGTCAGCTTCAAGTCTCTTTTGTACAGGCGAGGTCAAAAGGTCACCATAAGTCTGTGAGTGACAGCAGTAATGGCGAGTGGAGCTATATTTAAATCCCGAGGAGACGAACAGCCTTGACTCATGTGTAGACCCTACGCATCCTCTTTCCTCAAAAAGAAAATGAATCTGCTGTTCTGGTTAAATTTCCAATCATATGTGTGATGGCAGTAATTATTTTAAGACGCTGATGATGAAATCTGTTGCTGAACTGGCAAATATTGTCAAACAGCAACCTCTGAAATGCAGGGCAGTTATAATAAAAGAATATTTTTGACAATGTCCTCATGTCCCCTTCGAATGTAGGTTACGTATTATTGGAAAGAGTAAAGTATCACTGCGTGGTTGAAATAGATTTTATTGATCCGTGTGATAAAGTGAACCCTCTCTTTAAAGATTCTTTCCCAATGTCCCGCTGAGGAGTTCAGTTGCTTTGTTGTCTGAATAGATCTGGAGTCTAACTGTGTTGATTCGTCTGTGGCAGCTGAGGTGTTCAGTAAAGGCCGCTGTGGTTGATTGGTGGAAGGAGTGGAAAGCAGCAGCATTGGGCTTTCCCACAGAAGCAGAGTCAGAAGACTTTGAAATAGGAGCAGCTCCTCTGGAGCTTTATCAAGCCCTGATCGCCTGATAAATCTGTCAGAAGCTGCAGCCCTGTCCATAAGAACCTGTTAGTCATATCTGCGAGTAAAACAGATCTCTGAAGGACTAATCCTTTAATCCTGAGTCATTGTTTCATCAGCAGAAGAGTCACTTGTGTTTGCTGCAAAGACTTTAACTTGTTATCTCGAGCAAATCTGTTCAAAGTGTCACATAAATGTTTGAGATTAATGAGAAAAGTGTGGCAGATGCATGGTATGTTTTCCCATCACCCTTTGTGCTTTCAGAGCTGCTTACCCCAGGGGTCTACTTTGACATGCACATGCATACCTATCTGTGCTGCTATCTCTTTACAGTATATCTGTGTCAGCAGCGGGCTGAGGCAGGAGCATGAGAAAGGGAGGCGAGCTCGTTCCTCAGTCCCATGGATAGGGGCTGTGCACTCAGCTGTAAACGGTTTTTTTTGTGTGTGTGTGTGTGTGTGTATGTGTCGTTGAGTCTTTATTTCCATCTGTTTTCATCACCTCTGGAAAGGTGGCATGACAAGTCTTCCCACAGGAGTGGCAAAAGCGTTGCTGTCCCGCACCTTCCCTCTCTTCTCACCTTACTTGATGACATGGGCCTTATCGCTTCATCTGCTGGGCCAGTTAGTCCCTCCCCTTTGTTTGAGGATTAGGGGCTGCAACTGCACCCATTGTGAGCTACACAGTAACTAATAACTTGTAATTAAGTTACAAATTAAATGTAATTGTAATCAGTCACAATAACCAAAAAAAATATATAATTAAATTACAACTACTAAACAAAATATTGGTGATTACAAAGGGGTTGCATCTGAATATAATTATATTTTCTGTAAAAAATTTAACTGTAGAGTAAAACATTCATTTTGTTGATTTACATCTTTTCACTGTGCAGGAATGCCTTCTTTTTGGCATAGACTATTTCTGGACATTTTTCAGTTTTATTGCCCAGTATTAAAAAAAGTTTAACAAGGAATCAAATGTAATAAGTGACATTACTTTGATGAAGTAATTCAAATGGTTGAAATATAATTTGTAACATATTACATTTCAAAACTAACCTTGCCAACACTGTCTACAGAAGGCTATATTGGGAGTTTTCCAACACAGATGAGGTGAGGGCTCAGCAATATATCCATATTATATCAATATCATGATATAAGACTATACATCATCTTGGATTTTTGATATGGAAATATCGTAAGTAGGGATGGGCACTTCAAGAAAATTCCATATTTAGTACTACTAACTAAATTATTATTGAGTACTCTGACACTTGCAACAAAAAAAAGTTGCAAGAATAAAAATTAAAGTTGGCCCAAAAAAAATCAAGTATAATTTTAAATTAATTTATTGAACAACCCGGCTTCAATTAGCCTATTAAACCATAAAGTCATGACATACTGACGATGCAGTTACATACATAGGTTAGACGCGGTGCTGATAAACTGTCTCCAGAATTTGGAGTCACTCTCATCCCGCTCAGTTTAATGCCTGCCAGGTTAGCGCAAGCTAACACAGCAGCAGAGGCTAACATCTGACACTGAGCCTTTCAGTGGTCCCGTCATCTCCCACTGACACCAAAAATGGCTGGATTCTGACGTTAAGTGTCTCATGATAAACTCAGACAGAGCTGAGCAAAGCGGTATGCTGCACATAGCTCTACAAGAAAATACGATTTTTCCTATTTTAAAACATTAAAAAAATACATCATGTTCAAATGTTGTAGGTCAACAGGGATTACTCTATACCTCGAACGATTACTGACGTCCAAATGAGTACTGGAGTACTCATGCCCATCCCCAATAGTAAGAGTTGTCTTTAAGGTTGCCTTACAGTAAAGTGATGTAATTTTCTGAAATTTCCAGACTGTTCTAGCTATTCTATTATTTGTTTTGACCAGCTTAGTCGTTACATCCACATTAATGATGCTTATTTATCAATAATCGCATCGTGTAAATATTTTGTGGAAGCCCCATAGTCAGCTCTACAATATTGTCACATTATTGATATTTTTGGTCAAAAATATTGTGATATTTGATTATCTCCACATCGCCCAGCCCTATACAAGGCATTTCTATCTTCCTCTGTGAAGACCTCGCATTTAGAGTCAAGCGATCATTTCAGATAATCTTAAGCATAATTAAATATCTGTGGCTGCTATGATGAACTCTCTCTGACTGCTAAATATGCAAATATCTTCTTTTACTCCACGTTGCATTAAAGCATCATTCTGTTTGGCCTTGAGCTGTGGGGGAGAGAAGTGTAACTTTACTCCTATGATATGATAAACTAAAATATCGGTTGTCCTCCACCATATTTCGTGCCCATACACCGTCAGAATGTGATACATTTCATTCAGTTTCTCTTCAGGAAGACTCAGAAATGTTTCACAAAAGTACTGACAGCATCAAAGAGGTGATGCCTTCGCTCCGTAGTGAGCCACTGTTACAAAGAGAGGTTGACCTTGCCTTTGGCCTCTTGGCTGTCTGACAAAGCAATCCCCATGCTCTAGTGCAGTACGGCTGTCCTCTAAATGAAAGTAGCTGAGAGGCGAAGGGCAAAGAGGCCTATGGAATATCAATGTGCGATGCTCTCAATTAAGATTAAAGCTTCAAATGGAATCCTATGGAGCCGCTTCCCTAAGAAATGCTTGACATTTTACCCTTGCTGACTCTGGATAAAAAAAAAAAAAAAACGAGTCCTGCGCCACCAGTACCACCACCATCACCACAGCCGCTAACTAGCTGCCCCCCTCCTCTGCGATTCACTGAATTCATTCTGTAGATATTGACTTAGGCTACAGTCACACTTCTAAGAAATAAGTGAAATGGATCATCTTACTGCCAGTGGATGATAAGAATACTGAAATATGAAAAAGCGTCTGGATCAGCAAAATGACAAACTGGGTGGGGGGAAATATGAGGCAGTCATGATAAACCCTTAGAGACAAATTCCCTGAAGCTAGACAGAAAACTGAGGAGAGGAGAGCGAGGGGACAAGAGGTAAAGGAGAAAAGAAAATATACATCTGCCCATTTTAAATTTATGTTTAGGAGAGAGCCTCATTAGTTTACAATCTGTGCATCCTCTCTGAATGCCGAAAACATGCACGTAGGCCACTTTTAAACACATAAAGCACCAGTCATAGGGATGTTTTTAAAAGTCTATTGCTCAATCTTATCTAAAACTGATTTATTATATGGGAATGTCAGTCAGTTTAAGAATTTACTCTCTATATTTTACTTTCTTTATAACAAATACATCACATCTTTTCTCATACAATTTCACACAGTATTGTTTCTTCTCCTCATTTGTGAGAAACAGCCAATTACAAAGCTACAATTCTGTGCTTTATTCCCTATAATTAGTACAATGTTTGAGATTTATTTAGCAGTTTGTTAAGATTCAGCAGATGTCGTTTCTGGGCCAGCGGCTTCAGTTTGACTATAAAACACGAGTCTGTATTTGCTTGGAATATGCGGCACGTTTCCTGGTGATTTACAGAACATGATGTCAATTGTTTGCATCTGATCTCATAGATTAATACAGATTATGATGCTGTTTACAGTGTGTATCTGCCAGTTTCATCACATCACGTTATGTGGCCATTTAAACCAAGACAGTAAATAAGACAGAAACATATCTGCCCTTTTTATTGAGCATTTGAAACTCCAGGTTGGAGTGAGCTGTATGTATAAAACTGATCTAACATTTTACAGCTGAAAATAAGAGAGCAGGGACTGATTATGAATGCGATGTAGAGAATACCATCAAAATGGAGCCTATCGTGTAAACTCCACCCTTGATAAACAGAATTCCACATCACGCTCCAACTCTGCAGTTAACTGAATCAATGCAATTCCACTTGTGCTGATCTTGCAGACTGAGGCCCTTCCCCCATCTTCCCTCTCTCCCTCTCTCTCTCTTTCCCTCTCTCTCCGACACACACACAAACCCGTCTCCCTCCCTCCGCAGGTCTACCCATCGTAACACATTAGCAGTAGAAGCCATCACACAATCAAGACAAGGCAGTGTATGAGACGTCAGGCCAATTTGTTTCCTTCTTGGAGCTACATCACATTAGCAGGGTGGCTATACCCTTGAGCTAAATCCAAGTTCACACAGAGGGAGCGGGCTGCCGGACAGGAGGGCAGCAATGTCAGCACTTTTCAGATGGCTGCTGACATGTATCCAGCAGACTGACATGTATGAAAAAAAAGCTTGATAGTTTGAAATATGGTCCTTTGGATGCTTTTCCTTTTTTTTTTTTGTTTCCTGATGCTTGGGAGAGAAAGAGAGCGCAGTCAGAAAATTTAACCGAAAAGTTCTTCAGTCTGAGCTCAGGACATCCAATGAACATCTTTCAAGTAAATATTTAAAGTAAAGCAAAAATATGCATGTTGAATGAATCTGTCACACAACATAAAACTCTGCTACCAACCATGCAGCTAAATTTTAATTATTTGAAAAATTGCCAAACATTGGGTTGCAAAATCATGAAAAAAATGAGTATTGTTTTCTGCTCTGTGTCCACTGAAGGAGCTGAAACTACGCTGCAAACATTAAGGTTCTTCATCCCGTGTGTGTGTGTGTGTGTGTGTGTGTGTGTGTGTGTGTGTGTTTGTGGGTGTGTGTGTGTGTGAGCGGCAGTGGCTTGTTCTTCAGCTAGGGGGGTTGTATGTTATACCCCCTTCCCACTAAAATTAGGGCTTGCACATAGGTTTTTGAAACACAGGTAAACCTGCTAAAATAAGGCTATAGGCTGCTTTCCCATTGCCAGTGGAGCAGAGCTGTGTGCATGGCTCTGCAGCAGATGAGTAGCCTTTTTGTATGTGTGCGTGTTGTTTTTGTGTATCTGTTTAATGTCATGGACAGACCGGAGAACAGATAAACAGTAGACAGAAGCAGTGACAGAGGTCTGTTGAAAACTTTACATCTTTACTTCTCTCTGTATGTTTCCATCAATGCTGATACGAGCTGGAGGTGATTAATACCCGTGACTACCACAGAATCATTTGCTGATTGTACACTTTCCCATTGCATTTAAATCCCAGATGTTAGCGGATGTTAGCAGGTTTTTTGTGCAGCAGGGCTTTGCTGTGCTGCTGATAAAGCCGGTAGTCTGTGGCTGCACAGGGGCTCGTTCTTCAGCTCAGGGGGACATGTATGCTTTGTGTTGCTGAGTTAGCTGCTAAGAAGAGTCTGTTGCTTTGCAGCGGCTCACTCTTCGTTTGTATAGGGGAGGGGTTAAATTAACAATGACTCCAGTGTGTCATCAAGCAGGCCATAAGGCCCGCCCAAACAAAATCCTGGACACAAAAATGGTGAAAAACAGTTCAGCAGTTCAACAGTCTATCGCTGATTTTGCTTTACCTTTACTTTAAATTCATTTCCACTCTCATTAGGTTCTCATGCCTCCAAACAAATATGACTTCAGCCGATCCCTGAATCAGGAGACAAATGTGGCATAAGAGAGACAAGTCAATAGTTCAATTATCCTATGTCTGTCATGCTTAATTAAACATATAATTGACCATCCAGGGACTAATGATAGCCATCCCATTACCCATGAATCCAATGGATTTGGCATAACCACCACTTGACCCCGCTGTGGATTGACTGGCCTTAAGTACAGGGTCCACTGTCACTACTGTTGTATCACTCCTTGGGACTGCATCCCCCCGTCGTATGTCTTGGGATGTGACTCTCAGCTCTGCCAAAAACAGTTGGAGGGAAAAATGCAATTACTGCAAGATTATCATACTGCTTCCGTTTGACTTTTCTGACTGAATTCATGAATATATATGAATCCATCTTGCATCTCAATCTGGAAACCCCCCACATCTTAGACCCTCCACATCTATGTTTGGCTGGTGGCATTTTCTTTGTTTCCTCAAAGTGTGTTCTTACAGGAAGATTAAAGTTTTACCCTGAAAAAACCTAGACTATAATTCAAAACTATGAAACACCAAAAATTTCAGCACACGTTTCTCTGTGTAAAAACGGGAGGAAAAATTCCCATAAAATACATTTTGAGGACTTTAAGGGAGAATGCATAAAGGGTGTGTTTTTCCTGAATATCGCTGTTGTCAGGTGAAAACCTCCAAATTGTTTACTTTTCAGAAACCAAGAAACACAGCCTGTTTTTTTTTTTTTTTTTTTTTGGCTTGATGACCAAGCATTTTTAATTTTATTCAATAGAATTTTGAAGGTTTTCATGAACTTTCAGCATGCGGCATTCCTTAAAACCATGGGGGACGCTTTAAACTGAAGGAATAATCATACATTTCGGAAATGCTCTTTGGATTTTCTTGCAGATAGCTGATACGATTGATATCACTCTCATATGTGTCCAGATAGTATTAAGCTGGAGCCAGGCAGGCTATTCTCATGCACTGCTCATACATCTACAAAAATAAATGCACCACAGTTGGTATATAACCCACATAAACATGAGCCAGGTATGTGTGAATAACCCAAATTATCGGGAATGCTGCAACCATGTGACAAATGTGCTGACAGATTTAAAGATGGAAGTAGAATAAAGGCCGAAACTCTGCGAAAGGAAGCAGGTTGGATGGGTTAAACAAACATAGGACTTTTTCCCAAAAGACTGGTGTTCATGTCCTGCATAACTTCACGTTAAGTATGTAACATGTAACATAAGATATCAGCAATCATTGAGGATACATTAAGTATTTGATAGTTTGAAATATGGTCCTTTGGATGTTTTTCCTCTTTTTTAGTTTGTGTAAAGATAAAAAACTAATATATTATGCAAATTAGTGAGCTTTAAAAGTTTTGGTCGGTGTGTTATAGAACTTCAGACAGAGCCAAGCTGTTTCCCTCCACTTTCCCAGGCCTTTATGCTAAGCTAACTGTCACCTAGCTATAGCTTCATACTTAAAAGACAGACAAGACAGTAGTGTCAGTCTTCTCATGTCTCAGCAAGAAAGCAAATAGGGTAAACATATTTACTCTGAGGAAAATGGAAATTTCCATTTTCCTTAGAGTCTAGCAAGTACCCCGGTTTCAACAGTTACTTTGGTTGTTCCATAGTCCACCATTTCCGTTATCGGGGATAGTAACTGCAGAGAACTTACACTGAAACTCTTTGGTAACTGGGGATAGCTACTTGGGAAAGCAAAAGCACTATCATCTTCCTGTTTTGATTACACAATGGTTGACGCACTTCCTTTTTGCTGTAAATCAAGCCTTCATTTTCCTGGGAGATTGTACCCAGTGGCAGTGAGGAACTAATCTAAACACTGGTGGTCGGAATTTACTTTAGCCATTACATTGTGCAATCAACATTTACTTCTTAATGAAATGTTAAAGGAAAAATCAATTTTCATCTTAACAAAAAAGCCCAAATTCACAATTGTTGAATATTGTATAAACACAAACAGAAACACAAGGCCTTTGACAAAATTAAGTCTAAAATTGGCCAAAAAATTTCAGTCAGCAACTATCACTATTTTGAATCTGACTAGATAATGTTTGTTTTTGATCATTTGTTTGCAGGTTTTCTTTAAGTATACAGAACAGAATAACAATATATCTAAATAAAAGAAGAGACACAATTTAGTTATTGCTATAAAAGGGTCGAGGTTTAACATCTAGCCCTATGCCGTGCAGATTTTGGGTTATACCAAAAATTTAGACATTTTTACTCTATAATCAGTTATGTTTTTAAGATACACATTTAGTACTGAATACCATATCACTGCGCGCACGCACACACACACACACACACACACACACACAGAGCCCCTCTCTCTCTGAATGTATCACCAACCTTTGGACTTCACCACTACTCCCCTTAATAGCTCAATCTGATGGATCATTTAAAAGCCAGCTGAAACAGACAGATGGGTAATGGATTGCATGGCAAATCAATGCTCGAATCAATGGAAGACATGCATCAATAAATGGATAGAGAGCTGCTGAAATAGACACCAGAGTTAATGTGGAACAATGTAGAACATCATCGTGTGGAGAAGCACACAGTGGAGGAGGCGAATACGAGTCACCCCGGCAGATAAGGTGTCCTTTTGAATAATGGAGACAACAAACTGACAGTGATAAGCCAAACTTAAGCTTAGCTGCTGTAGTGTGGCTGAGGGAGCTGTGTGTTTAGTGCCGATCCCCTTAGCATGTGCACGCACGCGTGCGCGCACACACACACACACACACACACACACACACACACACACACACACACACACACACACACACACACACACACACACACACACACACACACACTCTCACTCACTCACTCATAAAGGAAGCCACCACCAGGCCAATTTCTCTGCCTGCTGTACCTCCACAGCAGCTTCCTGCCAATTTACCCCACTGTAATCATGTGACAATCCTGCTCAGACTGAGGCTGTATATACAGTATCAAGGCAAAACATTAACGGAAGTACAAGTGTGTGTTTTTCACTTCAAAACACAAAGCAATCTCTTCTGTGTCCTCACCAGGGATGTATGAGCAAGCACAGAGTCACCTACACCAGGGACAAACTAGAGTGTGTAGTTGTTTTTCAGATGTATGTACAGAGTGCTGAGCTAACATGCAGGGACACATGGTATTGTGGGGGAGCAACTCGCCACAAGTGTTGAACTTGTGTTAGACCCAGGTGGCGTTGTGACCAGGGTCTGACTCATCGCTGCAGTGCCGGACGTTCTAGACTTGTGGTTTAAACGTTCACAACCGCGTGAGGCATACCACTCACTGATAACTACATTTAATACTGGTGTCAGCTGCTGTGAACAGGCATCACAGTAAACAAAATACATGTATCTCTTAATACACCTCCTCGGACAAGCAAGTGGCAAGACACTACAGCTGTTTCTAATGGGCTCATGCCATAAATCTCTGGTGAATGGCTGGTTTAAGGGTGGGTGCTAAGGAGCAGCTGTACTCGTCTAAAAATAGCGTCCAGGCTGCTGCCGGACAGCGTGTTAAAGCTCAACGTGCAGTATCGCACAAAGAGCCTATCAACAATACATTCCACCTGCATTGGCCTAACTGTGGCCTTGCATCAGCGCATTATAAGACAGGAAGTGACTGAGTGTTGTGCAAACTGAACGTCCGCGCGTGTCACTGTGTCTGACTCACACTCCTAAACAACGGCCAGATCCTGACCACTTAATTCAGACACTTTATTTTTCCAATGAGCTGAACATTCATTATCAGTGTGTCGTGGCCTGAGGCAGAACGCTCCCTCCTCGGTGTACTGACAACCACCGGCCGCCCTGATGGAAAACAAAGCCAAGATGGCACAGCAAACATGAAATCATTATGACAGGCTGAGTTCAACAATGTAGGGCTCAGCACACTAAGCACATTTTATCAGTGTTTTCTTTTAGTCAGGCTCTTTCTCGAAATTAAAAAACAGACTGAAATTCCTGCATCCAGCCCTGCTTGTTCAGGCTGATAATAAAAAGTGTGAGTGTACATACGTGAGCCTGTGTGTGTGTATGTCCGTGCACACACCTGTTTGGGTGTACTGTAGGGTAAATCTAATTGCTAAACACAGAGGCTGGCAGCGTTTAGAGATGGCAAATTGTGCCTCTGGGAGTCACTATAGCTCACAATCTGACTAATGAAGGCCAAGTAATCAAGCTTCAAACTCATCAACCATGTTTGCAGTAATTAAAAGGTTTATGTTCGGCACCAGGAGAGCCGTTTGACTCTGTCAGTCAGTGTCAGAAGCCAAACTTGATGTTTGAGATTTCCAGGAGCCAGAGCCAGAGCTCTGACTGTTGGTTCAGTTTATTTTCTAACACCATAACAAATACACTGTGCCACAGTCAGAAGTCCAGTTGGTGCTTCACACCGGAGCAGAGAGGGAGCTGATATAAATGTACACAGTGATGGATTTGAGTCCAATAATCAATTGTATGATGAATACTGTCTGTCTGCATCATCCTGATCTATTCTGTCCTGTGGGACCCCGAGGGGCTGTTAGTGTAAAATACCTCTGTCATACAACACAGCCTCTGGCCTTCAAATCTGCATTTACAATAAAAACAACAGGATTTTCCAAAGGCATTTACACATAATATACATACAAACATACATGTGTAACAGGGTTGCAGCGGTTTGCATATGATGGAAGTACACCGTGATATGGATGTTAACAGTTATCATATCGTGCACATTTGCTCATCTATGGTATTTTTTTAAGAAAAGGAACCAAACAAAGAATCTGTCCTTTATTTATTTTTAAAAGCGAGACTTTTCATTCATACTTCCGTTTAAAAAAATGGTTTAAAGTTAGTTGTATATGAGTATCAACCAAAAAAAAAAAAAAATGTTTTCATTCCTTTACTGGTCATTGTCATTGATAATAATGACATAAACTAATGTGCTACAAATAGCAATCATGGAATTCATCGGCTTTTGTATGAGGATGATAAGTTTGTGGTGGCAATGGTCAATATTTTGGGGGGTCTGGTGCAGCCAGTGGATTTCCGGGCCAAGCTTTATTTTCCATGCCCTATGCATTTTGGCTAATCTCTTAAAAAAAACAACAACAAAAAAAACAACCTAATAACAACATCAGAATGCAGATAATTATTTTTAAAAGCTAATGTATAGATAAAGCTCATCGTCAGACGATAGCTGATTTATTCCGAGGTTACATTTCAGCCAACCCGTTCCACTGCTCCACACAGACCGTTTACCTGCCGCTAAAATGCGCTTGGTCGATAATACTTGCTAAACGTTTATTTGAACAGAAATGGCGGTGCATTGAACACACTGCTGTGTTACACTGGCATTCTGCCTTTTAATATTTGGGGTTTTAATTCAATTCAGTTCAAAGGCTTTTAATTGGCATGCGAAATATACAGTTACATTGCCATAGCAAGTGTGATCTGCCAGGACTGGGTTCATACACACGTCGCTGCCGATTGGGTAACACCTCTGACACACCCACCAAATGAGAGAAAGCTAATTTCACACCGTTTCAAGGAAACATGTTGTTCAACCTGGAAATCACAGCAAAACAATGCACGCTGTTTTCACACAGACTGTGCCCAAAGATCTTGTCCCATTGCCTGACAGATTCTGCATACATATACCAATATCAGTTTACAGAGATTAGTGTAATAGATACATCACAGGTTTTACAAAGAAATTCACATTTACATCTCTTTGATATTCTATAACCAAAACATATTATGGCAGTTGTCCACGGCTCTGCACACCTGCAGTAAAAAAGAGATTTCACATCTGCATGGGTGTGATTTGTCATTATGCACAACAGCATCCATCTGCTGACTAACTGGATTAGGCCTTAACACAATATTTGTTTGGATATAATGTTACACCTTCCTCCAGACATGCTGACATCCACAAGGATTTTACCCAGCATGCAGCAGGAGAGGTTCTACTGCTACATGTCTCCAGGGATCATAAGTGACCTGAAGAGGACATCAGACAGTGGCTGTTGTTGTCTCTTCAGAATAAGTCCACCCCAAAACTTGAAAATAAACATTTTACAGGTTAAGGCAGTGTGAGGCCAACAACAGAATTGAGAAATACATCTGAAATGTTGACTCGGTTGTTATAATTCAGCAAAGTCTTTGTGGTGATAAAGACCGGTATTATGCTGTTTCATTTTAAGAAATAAACCATTGTTATTTCCAGAGCTCTTCCTTGAGGGGAGCGAGTTGAGGCAGGGCCTGCTGAGCCAGTGAGGGTGTTTTAGCTGAGGACAGGGCTCTCTCTGGTGGTAGAGGCCTGCAAGTGTCACAGCTAATGCTAATCACCCGAGTAAATGAGTAAAAATAGGCATTTTCTATCAAGGAAAAAAACAGTAAAATTAAAAAATAAATCATAGATATAGTATTGTAATTGTAATATGTGAGGTGGAATATGCAGGCTCCTCTGTTTACCAGTGAGCCGAGCCTAATAGGTACAGACTGTTGTGTTGTGGATCCCCCACTGCTTCCTTGATTACAGTCAGTGGTTTCTTTGCAGCAGCCAATTAAAAACAAATACCATTCTCCTGCATATTGCCGCCATTGTATTTACTTGTAGATCAATTCCCTTCAGCTGCATCATTTCACATAATGAATGCAGAGGATTTTGATGTGTTTGCCTGGTAGGAGATGCACGCAGCACCGCAGGAGGACATCCTGCTGTGCTCACCTTATTGCCATGTAATAGTTTGAAGTGTAGGCGATGTTAAGTCGGGGAGGTGATAATGTGGGATCTCGGAAATGAAAGACATTTATAAAACTGATGTTTATTTATACGCCCATTACTAAAGTTGTAGGTAACTGCAATATTTTATAGTTATTGATGACAGCCGTGCTTCATTGTGACATTTTAGTGCACTTCTCTGTAAAACAAGCCAAAGATAATATCAGCATGTCAATACTGGGTAAACCATCCCAGAGGCTATTAATAGCAACACGTAGATACATTATTTAATGAATGAATCAATTGTGAATGTACTCAGTATGGTTCTTTATTTAAGGTACATAGTTAAATGTGTGTTATGGAGGCAGAATGGCCCCTATTAAAAAAAGCTGGGCTATTAATCAAATTTTATTTTCAGCTGCTATGTTAGATTATGAAAACAAGATTATCTTTTTTTCAGTTGAATTATATTTTAAATTCAAATTTTGTAAACCTTTAATAAATGCATAATGTTTTCAAAGTGAAAGACCAATTATGTTACATAATTGCGATCTTGATACTGACCAAAGTAATCGTGATTATGATTTTTGCCATATGTCAGCAGCCCTTTCCCCTGTCTTTTAGATGTCATTTGATGAATTAAGTAGTCCTTAATGTTGTAGTTTGTCAAGGTGGAACTAAGTGTAACTTCTTTATATGTAGTTGGGAAGTTGTGTGAAACAACACACCATACTTACTGTATATTTGAAGTGAAACGGTCAGCTGATCATTGTAAAGTGAATGCATTTTAGTTTTGGACTGTTGGTAGGACAAAGGAAGGCATTTGGACTTTGAGGAAGTCATCATGGGTAATTTTTATTATTAGTGTATATGGTGCACTGTGGTGGCTATGGCTCAGGAAGTAGATTGGGTGGTCCACTAGTCGGAGGGTCGCTAGAACGATCCCTCGCTCCTTCATTCAAAATGTTGAAGTATCCTTGGGTGAATGGGTGAATGTGACTGTGTAGTGTTAAAACACTTTCTGTGGTCAAACATGACAAGTGCAGGTCTATTTACTGAAGACACTACTATTAAGAAAATATATTGTCAGATTAATGGGCAATAATCGTTTAGTTGTAGCCTGTATTTATAATATCATTTCGTACTTGTGCATAAAATTTTAACTTTAATTGTCAGACAAATATAGTCGAGTAGAAAGTAGAATATTAAGTGTGAAAGAGTATAAAATGAATATACTCAAGTCAAATACAAATACCTCTAAAAGTTGCACTTGATTACAGTAGTTGAGTAAATGCACTGTCACTTTCTACCAGAATAAATCATTGAGTCATCATACACTGCATACAATGATTGATTTGATTTGAGATGTACGTAACAGTACTACCACTCAACATACATGCTATGTAATTAATTATGTGTAATTGATTAAACATTAAAAAACATATATTCTATTTGATGATTTTCGAAATGTTCCATCAACAATTACTTTATGTACGGTATTTTTAAATGTGCACATAGATATAGACTAAACTAAAGACATTTGTACCATAAAATGATGCAGAAAAGGCACAAATTGGTGCACAAGAATTCACCAGAATGCAGGAAAGTGATGCTAAAAATTTCTGTCAGGAGGACCCTGAACCCCCATGTGTCCGCCCTAATGTTGGGAAGGAAAAAAACCTACACCCTTGTATATGAAATCCAAGCTTTTATGTTCTGTGTTCCTCTTTGTTTCTATTGTGCAATAAAAAGTAGAGTAAATAGTGGAATTTTTGCTTTAAACATGAAGCCATAAAAGGTTGCCTCCTAAATTTAAAACAGCTGGACTGCAAGGAAGAAATGCACTTAAACTCATTAGTTTACAACAACTTTAAGTTGTTTGTCTGTAAACACTATCCTTTAATCACGTGCTAAATCTTGCTTTCTGCCATGTACTGAAACTGCATCCAACAGGTCTCCTTCCTCTGTGACTAAAGCTATCCGTACATCTTGATATGGCATCGTACACTTCATCTCCTCAGTATAGTTAAACATTAGTCACATAAAGCTCAGAGTGAGTAATACATTTATAACTCCAGGCTTCCTGAGAAAACGTCCCACCAGAGCTGAGACACTGACGCGCTTTGATCATTCACAGCATGACCTTTGTGCTGTAGTGTGAGATACGAAGACGGAAACAGTGTTTGTGTGCCAGGCAGCAGCACATTGCTCCCATGAAGAACCTTAATTTAATTTATGTTGAGATTTAGAATAACTTAGAAATATTGCTAATATGGAGCTTTGCATAAACGCTGACCTCCTGCTTCACTGCTGCTTAAAAATGATTTGTTTATACATCTCAAATGGCTTTTTAATAGTTAATAGTTAATAATGATATGACAAGGATCTGTGTGATACATATATATATATTACACAATAATACAATACAACAGCAAGAAAAAAACGGGTGTAAAATCCAATCTGTGCAAGTGTTTAGAGTTCCTCCTAATCTATGTTTGTAATCTGTGACAAAGATTCTTCTCCAAATCCACCCTGGACAGTAACTGTGATTGGCCACGTAATCAGCAGAGGTGCCAGGATCACAGATGCTCTCTCTCAACTAATTGCATAAAGGCGCTGCGGTGCATGAGGCGCAGGTGCTCGTTCTCTTCGGGAAGTCACTTCTCTTCCTCTTGGATCCTGGAACTTCTGAGCAAATTGGTTTTCTAAGATATTCTTAACAAGTATTTGATTGCAGTTTCAACTGCAACAGAGCTAAAAGTGAACACAAAGGGCGAACCTGTAGGAAGTGTTAGAAAAGATACAAAAAGCACTCATCTAGCAAAATACTACTTTGTTTATTAGCAAAAACGCAGAGAGAGCCAGCTGCTCTCTGGAATGTTGTTCAGTAGATTCACTTACAGCAGCCAAATTTGATTAAATAACCAAAAACAGCACTTAAATGCATTTTCACTCATACTACAGCAGATATCATCCAGTCCCTATCCCTAAGGATATTCATTAAACTGATTGAAATGATCAAAAAAAATATTACTATGCCGCATCTTTGGTGGAAAAAAGTATAAACTGTGTTACCATTACAATGACCTTTGACATAGAAAAGACACTCAATGAAAAGGACAAAAGTGCAGAAAAGACAAAAAGAAGTAAGCTAGTATTCAACTGCATGAAAGGCTGTGCTGTATTTATCAGAGTAGGGGGGTGGCTGGGGTGTGACTTTGGTTTTTTTTGATATTTTGACCTTCCCCGGAGCTACAAATATCTTCCCAAAGTGACTGGGAAAAAATGACTCTCACTCCACCATAAATAACCATATCTCACAGTTTCTGGCTATGATATATGTTGTGATTTTGGCTAGTTTTAAAGAAAAAATGCCTTTAAACCCCACTTGGAGGTTTTGGGGTTGTGTTCAAAATAAATACAAAAAAGCAGCCATATAAAGCTGAATGTCCCTCCCCAGAGATTAAAAAATATATGAAGTGCTTCCCCCACTTTGCACCACCCCCTAAGCTCTCATAAATAACAAACAGTGCCTGAGCCAGAGCCATTTATTTGAAACAGAGAATCCACATGAAACCTTGGAACAGCTCTTCCCCCACCACCCTCCATCAGCGAAATCCCTGAAGACAAACTAGTGTACACATCTGGCTCTTGGCCGCGTGCCCATGCCCGCACTTTCAACAAGCAGTCTGGGGTTTGGTTCCTGCTCACAGTCTTTGTGTACCCTCTGCCTGCTGTGAGCGCCAGGCCCCTGAGTCATGTTGGTGATGTCCGCTAGCTCTCGGCGCTGGGACAGGGCGGTCACCATGTGCTCCAGTTTGGTGCGAATGGTGGAGTAATGGTGCTGGCGCTCCTTGGTCAGCTTGTGGAAACAATCCTTTAAGGTGCCATCTGGAGCGGCCTGGGTGGGCGCGATCTGCCTTGGAGAGGTGGCCTGGTCTGCACCTGTGTTCATTGGTGTGATAAGATTGGGGTGTTGTGTGAGCTGGAGGTCAGTCTGGGTGTCACTGTCCGCCACTGACCAGCTGGTCTGAGTGGAGGCGTGGCAGGGGACATTGCTTGGGGTCGCCGGCTCTTTCTCTGTGAGCTGATCAGCAGGGAAACACCCTGTGTTGCTACCAGCCAGGATCTCCTCCTGCATGTGCTGTTGCTCCGTCCAGTCCTCGCCTATGGTAGAGGAGTCGGACACTGGGTTGGTTTTAACATGATCTGGAGTTGAGGGATCGCATGGGAGCTGGACATCTTCGTTTAGGGGCTTGCGGCTGGGTGTGCTGGTCAGGCACACTGGCTCCATGGGCCTCCCACTGGCCGGATGAGGGGAGGAGGTGATGGATTGTTTGATGAGGAGATGTTCGTAAATGCCGCTGTTTCGGACACTTGGAGGTCCTCGAGTGTTTATAGGCAGAGACTGGGCGTAGAGGATGCGGAACTCCTCATCGAATTTCTCTGATATCTGACCAGAAAGCTCAATCAGGTTGCTGCTGTTTAGTTTTCCGTCTGTCCAGTTGAACCTACAGAAGAATGGGAATTAGAGATGAATTTCACTGCTGGAAAGATGGTCTTTTCATAACACTGGGCTGTATATGCAGAGGAAAGACGCAAATACTTTTGGAATTGGTGCTTAAACAAAAACAGAGAAAAGGGGCTGTGGCATTTGCTTATACTCAAGAGGTGGAAAATCTACAACTACCAGAATGCACTGTGGTGCACTAGACCAATAACCGCTGGTAGGGGATAAAATGTGTTTTTCCACAGGAAACAATATGGCAGCAAACAGGTAACAAATGGTCTTGAATTACAGTTAAATTGTACACTAAAATATGTTTTTTTAAAAACATTTTAGGTCAGAAATGGGCAATGCAATCAGAATCTGGGTTCACCTTTGATCAGCACTGCTTAGTTTTACTGTTTGATCTCAGTTTTTTCAGCCTACATTTTAACAATAATGGAGATATTGTGGTGCCCTCTACATGTTCACAAATTCTTGAATTACAGCTAAACAGTGAACTACATTATATTTCTGAATGCATTTTAGGTGAGAAGTAGGCAACACAGTAACAGAATTTTGGTTTATATTGGGTCAGCACCGGTTTTACCATTTGATGAGTTGGTCTGAGTCTCTTGACCTGCTTCTATACTTCAAGGCCAAGCTGTTCTTGGCATATTTCCAGCATATTTATGTGTCTACAATGCAACAAATTGAAAATGCTCTTCATTCATAGAACTTCTTCTTATTGTCTATACTGAGGGTTCAATAGAGCCTTTAGTATGCAGCTCCATATATGTGGTATCTACTGAAGACGGACTTAAAGCAGCACTTATTGGTTCTTCTCGGCTGTTTTAAAGGACTGTTGCAGGACTTTCGTAGGTCGTCTTGTATATGTCAATGTCAGGGTGTATCTCGGCTGGTGTTTTAATTTTTCTAGTTTTAATGGTTCACTTATAGCATATATTAACATACTTTTTAGCCCTTCCTTGTAGTAACTTCATTTTGTGTTTTATATTGTTTGTTTTGTAGTTATATATACTGGTTTTGTATTTTTTGTTCTATGTTGTCTGTCTGTTACTTATGTTGTTGCCTGTCTTGGCCAGGACACTCTTGAAAAAAGAGATTTTTAATCTCAAAGAGTTTTTTTTCTGGTTAAAGAAAGTAAACAATGTTTTACTTTATAGTCCGGTAAATCTGGGTTTTCAGGCATCTCTATACCAGACAGCTAAAGCATTTAGGTAAAATGGTTAGTGGGCTGTTACCTGTAGGAACCTGTAGCCACTCTGTTTCCATCAATCAGCATGAACCTCTCATGAACTTCCCCAGTAATCCTCGCTCCTGATCTCATGTAATAAGTTGTACCGGTTATGGTTCGCACTCTCATTTGCTGGATTAAAAAACAAAGAGACAGAGCAGCAGTGAGAGAGATGAATGCAGACCCACCCAGTCATATCAAATATTTAAGGACATATTTTAATTTGATGCCAACTGATGTGCGTGTTGTGCACACAGAGCCACACCCAGCTTTACTCATCCAACCACATACCTGCAGGTCGTCCAGGCGAACGTTGACATTTCTGCACATCTTGAGGAAAGCAGGAGCGCATGATTGGTCGAGCAGGATGTAGACGGGGACTTTTCGGTGGGAGCATGCCTCCTGAAGATCCTTAAAGATATCCAGGTCTGTCAGGGAGTCTGTAACTATGGCAATCACCTGCAGTGGAAAATTACAGAGGTAATATAATAGAATTCCTTTCAGGGCTGCAGCAGAGCTCTTGCAGATGCAGCACACGACTGTGTTTTTATTATTGTCAAATGCAAGGCCTTATTCAAACAGAGCTGCGAATCTCTGTCAGACACACTCCCAGTAATGTGTGTGCTGATGAGCTTTCTATTGACTGTGGTCTGTTACCATGGCAATCAGCAGTAACACTTGGTCAGCAAACAAGTTACTTTTATACAGGAGACAAGTAGGTGCACTGTAGGGCTCGGCTCCGTCTCTCCAGAGCTCAGGTTCGCACTGAGATTTCTCTTTTTCACGAGGAAGAATGGAATTTCACATGCTGTGGTAAAGGTTGTGTGTCGAGGATTAGACACGGATGTTTACATAGCTCAGATTTATTGCTTCAAACTGGTGTTATCCACATGCAGCTTTGTCAAGAGTTCCCCACCTTATTTGGATGATAGCATGTGGGGGCTCATTTTCAGGAAAATGTGTAAAAGTTAAATTTCGCTGAAAAAAATGGACAAGGCTGGCTGTTTCTGTTAGCCGACCAGAGATGATATAGATGCACACTGTGCCGTTACAGTCAGTGGCCTCGTTGTACAATAAAGACACTGTGCAGTGAACGGTTTAACATTACAAAAGGACACAGGACCTAATGGTTAAACTTGAATGAGAATATTTCTCTAGTTACCAGCACACTGTATGCACACCACCACTTTTTAACTATGAACTGGGAGGAAATCCAGCATTTAACTACCTCTAATGAAGAGGGAATGTAAACTTTGATGGAGGGGAGCAATGCAAGTCAAGGCACATCTGGCACGCAGGCCCTCCGCAAGCCCGAGGTGCTGCTGAAGCCGCACGCTTCCTTCATACTGGAATGTTTCTTTTCAAATCCAGAGGCTGGACTGACAGCTCCCATCAGGAGCATCACCATGAATATTCATGCTCTGTTTTTGTTTGTTTTATCCTTTTGGTCACTGCTTTCTTTCTGATCAAGACTTCAAAATCCTTTCCAAAATCTCAGACTTGATCAAGGAAATTCCATGGGGACAATCTGGCATGTATTTTAAGGATGATACGGAAAAGATGTTGAAATTGAGTTTTCCCTCCAAAAGTGTTTTAATGAGTGGCTA
Organism: Plectropomus leopardus; assembly: GCF_008729295.1. Classification (NCBI taxonomy): domain Eukaryota; kingdom Metazoa; phylum Chordata; class Actinopteri; order Perciformes; family Serranidae; genus Plectropomus; species Plectropomus leopardus. The sequence goes on along the minus strand of NC_056464.1, from coordinate 18,223,565 downwards.
TATATACATGTGCATACACTTGTTGTGTAGCAGGTGGATATTTGATAAAATATCAATTTGAATTTGACAGCCAAAATAATCCTGTTTTAGGATGATGGCACACACAACCATGCTGTCATAGGCCTAGAAGATACTAGTGGAACTATAGAAATATTACAATGCAAACCAATTAGGAGGTACAGTGTGAGAATCATCAGAGGCCCCACAATATTATAACAATTCAATATTATTGCAATTTTAAATGTGAAGCAAGTAAGTTCTGGGATAACATATATGCAATATATTGCAGTTACCTTTTTTTCAACTGCAAATGTTGTCCCCTAAGGAGGACTTTGCCAACATCTGTTTTATATAATAACATAGTTTTCAGTGTGTTCACTTAACTTCAGTCATATTGACTGCTGCAGAGGACAGATAAAGCTATTGATTTTTACATACTGCCATTACTGAAGGGACACACTGGATAAGATCTAGCTATACTATGCTGTGTCACTATGTCCCTCACCTCTATTGGGGAGTAGAAAAAATAAAAATGAACTACAACTAGATCTTATCCAGTGTGTCCCTTCAGTAATGGCAGTATGTCATCAGTATGTCATCATGTTTTCAAAGGAAATGATAGATAGTTGTCAAATAAAGAATGGCCCAATAAAATGTGATTGTAGGTAAACAAGTATGCAGCTGTGCTTTTCATACATTCTTTGTGCATACCTCTCTGGCACTTTTAATCATCCGCCTGACAGCCTCCTTGCAGCTATAGATGCACTCCCCGTAGCTGGGCTGGAAGTGCGCCACAGCCCGTGTGACTCCCCGGTAGGAGCCGGCGGTGAAGGCGGGCCAGCCGATCTCCAGCAGCGGGGGCTCAACGTCTGACACCTCGGGGAAGTAGGTGACGGAGGAGCAGTCCAGAGAGCTGCTGAGCGACTGCTCCAGCGGCTGCTGCTCCTCCGCGTGCAGGGACACACAACGCGGGGGCACGGCGGCGCTCCTGATCCCCTTTATCTCCTCATCAGACAGAAAGTTTGGGATCCTCTCCTTCCTAAGGAAGTCCAGAAAGTTGTCGAGTCCTCCCGACAGCAGCTCCTCCAGCGCTAGTCGGTGTCTCTCGTTGTACACCTCCTGCAGGTTCAGGTCCTCGGCCCCGGTACGTTTGGGACCAAACCTCATAGGCGAGTCGTCGAGGCACTGAGACAGAGCCATTGTTGTGAATGTTGTCCCCCTGTGTCCTCAAACACACTTCACCGTACCGCAGGTGACAGGTAACGTTTTGACCTACAGGAAGCAAAATTCGTATTTTGTTTTTTCCCTCCGTTCCTGTCCGTCATGGATCCGTATTGGCTGTTAGGAGGTTGTCAGACCAGAATGGCGACTCCGGGCTCGCTGAGGCGGACTGTCTGTCTCATGTACAGCCGGTCTCATTGGTTCATTTGGAGGCAAACAAGGCTCCTGTACGTCCCTCTGCTCTGCCCTGATCCGGTTACACCACACAGAGCAGGAGGATGAGAGAGCTCTCACTCTGATCGTTTTCCCTGATACCATGGACTTTGAGTCCTCCAGACCGATATCCTGCATCTCAGTAGAAAAAACCTTCACCGTTGCCTTTAAACACATTTTCACTCTGGCAGTAGTTTTCCCCTCACTTTAGAGAAAGATAGACACGTAGAAAGTGCCCTAATTCATTTGCCCACTGGGCAACTCAAAGCTTGTTTGCAGTAAAGAGAATCTGCACTGTAAAAGTCAATACATTTCTTATAAATTTGGTGTGTTATACAAAAACGCAGGGATCAGGAAAAACTATATCGATCCCTGGGGTAAAGTGGGATATGTTTCAGTTGCTATTATACTATATAAAGGCATAGAGGAAATGATAAGAAAAAAGAAATTCAGATAAGAATGCAAGAAAAAAAAAGCAAATTGTGCTTTTTCTTATGCAATAAATTAATACACAATTAAAGTCAATATAAGTTAGGCAGCTTTATTTGTATAGCACATCTCATACAACAGAGCAAGTCAAAGTGCTTTACAGAGCAATAACATATAAATCATAATAAAGGATACGGATTTACAATCAAAGAGTAAAGCGATAAGAAATAAAAGGTAAAATTAATTATGAAATGATTTACAATTTTGAAATAGAAAATAATCAAAAATAGCAAACAAGATGTGCAGAGATTAAAAAAAATATATATTTAAAATAATTTAAAGTCAAGTTTAAGAATATGTTTGCCGTCATTACGCAGGCACAGGCAGTGTAATAAAGTAATGTTTTTAGCTTTGACGTAAAAGTCGTCAGAGTCGGTGCACTGTTTCACAGTGTTTTATTATTTATTTATTTATTTTTACATTAGCTGGCTACATGCAGTTACTCTACACGCATTATACACTTACAGCCATGTTTACAGGCCATCTGAATCCGAATAGTGCTGAAGTTGTTTTGGTGAAACTTATGGTAACCATATATTTAAACAGGTTACATAACTTTGCGGCATGTAGTCTTCCAAAAAATTCAACTATAAACAAACTGCACACCTTCAACCCAAAACACAGCAACATTGTTGTAAATTTAGAAGATGATAAAGAACAATATGTTCTGTACACCGTTTTAGAACTCTCTGATCAGTATCAAACAGGGGTAGTGTCCTGCTATGCACACGGGACAGTAAGGCAAACCTGCAGTAGAGGAAACCGTGCCAACAGAACCAGAGGAGTCCCACAGACACCCACTCACCCAAAATAGTGTGTGACACAATGCAGAGTGAGTACATGCAAAAAGTATATTGCTGTCACAAGAAGAGTAACATTTTGTCATATTTGAGGCACTAGATCATGTATAACTGCATGCCTTATTCTTGCAGACTTGAACTACGGACTGTTTTTTTTTTGTTGTTGTTTTATTTTGTCTTGAGTGAGTCATCTTCCTGATAGATAATCTTTGTTTATCCTGACTGTACACAGCCACAGCTACAGGCAATGTCTGAACCCAGTCAGGACAAACTGGGAGGGAATAGCAAATCCATGTTTCCTGAATAATGGAGGCCTGTAGTATCCCTATATAACCATAGTTTACATCAGTCAATGAGGGTGTTGTGTCTGTGTTGCATACTGTAGTCCTCTGGCTGTAGTTCCTAAAGCTGTTACACATATAGCAAAGTGTAAACACATCTAAATCCGTCATGTAACCATAATATTTCTAAGCCGACATGTGATGTGTCCATAACACTGCGTGACCTTATTATTCTTAATGCTTATTCCACTTCTCACGTTATGACATGTTGATATATTTCCTTTATATCCTTCAAAATATATTACCATACTTGTTCTTTATTTATCTTATTTCTGTTAGACTCTAATGCTAAACTTTTGTCTGTTTTGGGCTTGTGCGCTTTCCTCAGTGCGCTTTTACGCACAGAAGGCCAACAAGGTCATGAGGGTCACAGCCGTACAGCCCCGATTCTGGAGCATAATACATAACTAACAATGGCAATTCGATTAAAAGAAAAACGTTCTCTGATGTTTAACTATAAAAGTGGACACGAACAACGAGGTTACATTTACTGTGCATCTGCGTAAAGTGGTCTAAAGCTTTTACGCGTGTGCGTAAAAGTGTATTTTAAACCGGTGGGCTAATAGGCCTGTGCTTTAAATGACAATTCCCACAACGATTAATATTCATAGCAGCCCAACAAGAGATTCTTTTTTCTAAAGACGGCAGGCATCTATTGAAAAAAAAAACATGTGACCTAATTATGAGGACCTTTTGGATGATGAAGCTCAGTGAAACGGCGGATCACTGAACTCCTGCGAAATCCCAAATTTACACAATACAATCCATCTGTTCGGCTGCTCCGCGGCGCCATTGTAGCTATGTATAACCCAATCTGTTAGAGCACTGCCTTACCCCTATAACGACATACCCAAATGTGCACTGGGCTCAGTATACGTACCCCCCTCCTCTTCCTCTTCTCCTTCTACACACACGCACGCACACACACACATCCCCATCTCCTCCCCGCCCCTCTCCAAAATTTTTAGATGAAAGGGCTTTTGGATTTTGGATGACGCTCCGAATCACGTGTTCATAGGAAATACACTCGCTATAATTTTTTTGGAGCTGCCTCGTCCTGCACCGCCGACCATAGTTGTTTCGCCGTCTCCATACAGTGTAGCTGAGGGGTGGAAAGGTAATGTAATGTAATGTACCTTGCCGTGGTCACTGACGGGTTCACGCTAGTTCACCGGGTTCACTTGAGGAGAGCTCCCACCCCCTGCTCGCCTCCTCTTCTTCTCAAAACGCAACGATCGGAGCTAATCCAAAATTATTCATTTATATATTAATGTCGGATTCCATTTTTCCCAGCGACTGTTGAGGTAAGGGCACACCTACTCTTCCAAAACGCGAATACCTCTCATTATTATGCGATCTCCAAAGTTGTTTACTGATATTAAGCCTCGCTATTGAATATTGAATTTTCATCTGGTGCTGTAGTCAAGGCAGTTTATATGAAGTCGCCAATGTATAAAATGGCGACAGTAGGTGGAGGAGGGGGGTGGAGGATTTTTGGGAATATTCATAAGGTTATATAGAGTGCCAGATCGCCTTTGGCAAGTAGGCTCCGAGGCGGTGTGTTGCCCCACAGCCTTGTGAATGGAGTGAAACGGGTTAACTCGTCAGTTTGTTACAGTTACAACAACGGATCCTCCGTCTGGCTGAATTGCGCTCCCTCTCGCGCTATACAATGTGGCGTATCTGCTTATTTTATTGCACAACGCGCTGTATTTCCACCACTGTGCCGCGAGTGTGAGTGCTTTTTAGTTGTGAAAGACTTCTGAACACTGTGCTATAGCAGCATTATCGACTGATATAAGAAGCCCCCGAGTCCACAGATTGTTAAAACTGCACGACAAGTATCAATTTCCATCTATTGATCGCTCACTCTGTACACATTTCTTCCTCTTGCCTGAGCAGAAAGGTAGGCCTGTATGCACAGGACTCTCTTTTTCTTTCATTTCCTCCTCTTCCTCCTGCCAACATGTGCTGCTGCCCTACTCACACACACACACACACACACACACACACACACACACACACACACACACACACACACACACACACACACACACACACACACACAAACACACACACACACACACAAACATACACAGTACAGTAAGGACAGGAGATATTTTGCAAACTGTGGATTATCACTGAGGCATTGTGTTAAAAAATATCAGCTGCTGCACTTTTGTTTCATATGTGTAGATAAATATTGAGCCAGCTTTGAATGCCATGTGTCTCCCTCTGCCTTTAGGGGAGGGACCTCTGTGCTGACTAATGTTGCCTCTGTGGATCATGTGTGAGTCCAGTGTCCATAACACAAGAAAGAGACAACCTCATATTATTCCAGCAGCTGCCAGCTAGACAGGCATGAATCATTGGCAATTTTTGGGAGCGTATTTTTAATTATTTAACCATGTAAGCTTGTTACATATAATGTAGGTCATGGAAATGACTGCGCAACACTTGTGCCACTGAGGTTTTCCTGAGGGAGTAGGTGTTTGGACTGTGGAGTCCCAGTGTGGAGTCCAGTCGACATTTGTGCTCTCCGATAGTTAATTTTCAGGCGTGTGTTGATGACCGGCTAAACAAAAGGTAAATGAGCTCTTGCTGTGCGGATCCTGCAGATCGGGTTCAGCTTGGCCCGGTGAGTTCAGTGTGTGTGGAGGATTTCACTCCAGCAGGACGCTTACACTGGGGGAATGTCAATTCCCTTTGTGGATCCCTGGGAACGGTCTTCCATCTCCCTTCTCGGAACTGCTCTAATGAGGCCAGGCATATTGCCTTTCATCCCTCACTCCCTGCAATTAGGCACAGCTCACAGTTTTCGTTATGGCCACAGCGGAGTGTTTGTATACACAGACACAATGTAGTGGGCCAAGACTGCCCACTCCCCTTCAGCAAAACAGCTTCACCGCACATGCCGCCCCTCGTATACCTGGAATACTGTACTTTTCAGGATTTGGTGTTCTGATTTCTAACAACAGTCCCTGTAGATGTTATGTTTTTGTGCGCCCTCCCACAGCTCAAAATGAATCCCCTGCCAGAGAATACCGAGGAAGGTCATATGGTCATGATTTGCAGATTTAGTTGACATGGAGTGTATAACATTCCTTGAGTTTAGAGAGGAAAATGAATCTAATCTAATGCCAACCAGATCTATTTTCCAGCCGTTTTTGTACAAACAAGCATTCATGATAGCGGCATACCTCATGATCCTCACAGAAAATACTCCGAACCACATTGCCGGGTCCTATTTCTCCCACCAGAAAAGGACGCCGTTCTATACAGGTTCACTTTTATTTGGGTCTTTCATCCTTTTTGGTATTGCTTTTGTCATCGGACCAATGCCGTATCGAAGCCCAGACCGCTCAAAAGCCCCACTAAAACAGCATGTTTGCACAGTTCCAACCAAAAGAAACGCTCGAGCTCTGAGAGGGGGGAAAAAACCTTGGGGCTAGTGGGGAAAGAGCCCCTGCCACTTTCTCTGTCCCATGCAAGAAAGGTTCGGTCAGCAGGAGCTGGCATTTGCAAGGCTTTGGCAGTTATAGGAGGCTGTGATGTCAGCCATTTTAGGATGGACAGTACAATGTGCGGTACGCCGCCATCTTTCTTCCTTTTTCTTCTTAAGTTGCCAAATGAATGCCTGTAGTCTTGGCTACAGAACTGAAGAAGTTATTCATCAAAAGTGATTTAAAAGGATGCATGACTCAGTTTTTTTTTCTCTCTCTGTGCACTATGGTTTATTTGTCTGTCATTCATCTGGGCCACAGATAGAAGGGTTTCAGAGAACAATGTAAGATTTCAGCAGTGCGCACTCACCCTAACACAAAACAGGACCATGCAACAAAGATGCTCAGACAGACAGTAGGTATGTACTGTATACCGCCTCAGTCTCCAGGCCGCTGCACTGATTTAGCAAGGCAATAACACTGTCAGGAGGTCATTCACAGCCGCCGCCGCAATATTTCTGTCATCAACCTCCGTCGTAAATATAAGAACAGTGGAGCTGCGGCGCTGATTGAGAAAGAAAAAGCCAAATTGTTGTTGCGGACCTCACTCGAAGTTATCTGAAAGAGACCTGACCCGTGAATGGACTTTTTCAAAGATGGCTGGCAGAGCATGTGGATTAAGTTTGTCCTGCACCGGATGCAGTCCAGGGAATTCAGTGTGTATGTCTGCATATGTGTGTGTGTGTGTGTGTGTGTGTGTCTGTGTGTGTGTGTGTCTTGAGGTTGGTGGGTGTGGGCGAGTGACTCCGCTGTGTGTGTGGCGTGGTGGGCAAGGGGAAGAGAGGGGTTGCCATGGCGATGTTAACACATGAGTGGCACCACCGACCGGTCTCCCAGTGGACGAGGCTGCAGTCATGGAGGTAAGGGGGGAGAGTGTGTGTGTGTGTGTGTGTGTGTGTGTGTGTGTGTGAGTGAGGAGGAGAAGGAGGAGGACGAGACGGTTGACAACACCTGCATCTCAGACATTCAGACATTAATACGCACACAAACACACCCATGTAGATAAAAAAAGAAGAGCCCGCAGCGGAGACTGAGACTACACACTGAAGCCACGGCATGTCCTCAGCCGGACAGGCGGCAAAGACGGCATGGACACTGTATTAGCACTGTGCTAAGGACCCTGATGACTCTGAATTGTTTTTCAGCACACGTAACACTAGAGCCTGACACTTATTCATGCTGGCAGGCGTACACTGCCATTCACGCACAAAGATGTCCCCAAACTGAAACCTGTCCACCCTTACTGTCAATAAAAAGCCCACATTAGTCCACTGTGGCAGCGTGATGGACACAGAAGACACCCGGACACGCAGAAAACAGAACAATCACAATTCGACAGTCAGCCGTCTAAAGGTTCCCAGCGCTGGATCACGTTTCCTTTATAAATGAGGCGCCATTGTTCCCAATCTCTTCTCTGTGCAAGACAGTAATTGCTCTCTGTCTCTGGCTTATATTTGGGTGTCCAGCTGATCCACTCACATGACGTTAATCTATTTAATGGACATTTGGCAGAAAATGTCCCCACTAAACAGATTTTTTGATCATTCAAATGTATCTGACAGGAGTTCCCCCTCTCTGCCCCAATCCCCAGCAGACGCCAGGTCATTTTTTGGCAGATTTTTTGGAAGCACACTCTCAAGACAGCCGCGGATCAATGTCAAAGCAAATTACACGCAAAACAAATATTGTCACAAGTGAGAGAATTTATGCCTTTTTTTTTCTTAGCTCTTCTGCGACTGTCGCATCAAGAGACTCCTTGCCAGTTATTCATTTCAAAGAGAAAGATTTTTTAGAACGGTGCAGGTGCTAAATGTTGCGGAGGTGAGGAGGGAGTGTGTGAGGAGTGTGTGCGGAGATGTGTGCCTACGAGGTGTCAGTGGGGAGGAATATTGAAACAGCGGAGCCTGTCATCATCATCAGTCATTCTCTCACTTCACTCCCAAATGTCTGAGTTTTGTCTTCCTTTGTCCTTCTTCCTCCTCCAGCCTTCGCGTTCTCATTCATGTGACAGGTGGCACAACAAAAACACCAATCTCTGTTTGTTAATGTCAACTGTAGGTGACCCAACAATCTGGGAGTGTCTGAATCAGTGGACTGTTTTGAATTAAATTTTAATGTTTTGCAACCACTTTGCAGCCTCGCCTCCCTTTCCGCTGGTAGCAGCCCGCTGTAGATTGGGCATGTTTTTCCTGTTGTAATATTGTAATTACTGCAGCAGTTTATGAGGTGATGAAAGGGAATACATGCTGCTTTCCTTCAATTGGTTTGCTGAAATGGGAGCCGCACACTCAGCTGTTTGCCATGTAAAAGTATAAAGAATATAATTAAATATTAATGAGATGTAAATATAATATTGTTATGGAAATGACGGTGTAAGAGCACATAAGGGAGGCCCTCCTGTAAATCTTAAAGCTGCTATTAAATGAGGCGGAACGTATAAATCCCATCAGAATTTAAACCTAGCCTAATCCCATTTGTTTTGAAACGCTTGTTTTTGAAAAGTTGAATGGTTCAGACGTGGTTTTAGTTCGCCGAACAAGGCCCCCTCTGCTTACGCTGAGCGTGGGTGTTCAGAAAGCACGTCTGAGAGCTCTGCCACTTTCCCTCACTTCACATACGACTCCCTTGGTCCGCTCAGATGAAAAGAGTTTCCTCCCCCTGTGCCACAGATCCAGTGCCAGTGTGAGGACATACGACACACTGGGGACAGTGATCGTCTGAGCGTTGTCTACCTCGTCGCTGAAACACAAGGCCTGGCTTTTCAGAGGGAACCATTCAATGGCTCCCTGTCTGGGAAGCCCTTGTCTTGTGTCTGATCGCACGTCTCGCTCGCCAGATAAAGCAGCCCATTCTTTTGATAGGTGACCTGATTCTTTATGTAACCTTTCTCAACTTTTGGCTTGTCTTGGGTTTTCTCATGCAGGAAGTGGACTGTTTTTACGGGGAGGGAGAGCCTCTGTACTAGGCCAGTGTCTGGCTCGTCGTCACAGACCGGCGTCCCCTCTGGGCGGCTTCTGCACCAGCCCTCCGCCTTGACCGAATTACCTTCCCCGTCACTTTATTTTTCTGAAACATCCTGACATATGCCGCACCGTCTGTGGGACAAACAGAATTAATCACTTCAGCACAGTTAAACTGAGCCCACGCTGATTTGTCCTATAGCAGAGTGACATCTCTCACCCAGATGTTTCAGATGTGCATGACTACGTCCCTCTGCTGTGTGAAAGCCGACTTCTAAATCCCTTGTTCTGCGGAACAAACTCAATGATTGCCGTGTCCTCAACAGGGGTTAATCGAGTGTGCCGTCAGAGGACACGCCGGCAAAACATACAGCACATGCCCGCGTCTGGATGCAGTGAACCGGGATTACTGCATAAGATGCTGGTGACCTAGTTTTTTTGTTGTTTGTTTGTTTTGTTTTAGTTTTTTCCTGTCAGAAAACAGCAGCCATCAGTAGAAATAAAAAAAGAGGTGGACGACGACACGGTCTGTCTGGGATCAGTGTGTACTGTTGGGCAGTCATTTGAGGGTTTTAATTCTGGAACAGGTTCATCTTTTATTTACCAACCAGCCGGCCATGGTGAACATGCACGTGGATGCAGTAAAGTCTGTGAGAATGCTTTTCACTGTGTATAAATGCAGTCTGACAAAAGAAAATGTGTTGAAAAATATGAGAAATTGTTTTCTTTATAAGCAACAAAATGCAGTGCAAGATGTTGAGGAATGCTGGATTTCACCAGGAATCAGGTTTGGGGTGGTTTGGTGGTTGAATTTGTGCAGCTGATGTTTTTCCCAGAATGATAAGGTAAAGGCTCAGTGATATGGATAGATGATGATGGGATGAGACTAGTTTTCAGCAGCATGTCACACATCAGTGCTTCTCCAGAAAGGAAGATTGATATACGAAGGCTGCTTGTGTGTCAAAGGTTCATGCAGAGGGCAGAGGGAGCCGAGCTACGTCTCCTCTTTGATATTCTTCTCTCATCTTTAGTTTTACATGTTTTCCAGTGTAAAAATGAGTATAAAAACCAGCTGCTAATGAAACGCTGGCTGAAGTGCATCCATCGTCTTGTCCTACAAACTTTGTTGAATATTTGTGGCTTTGTGAGAGAACAGAGGCTTTTTTTTTCACATGGTAATGCAGACAAGAAAGAGGAGAAATGTCGAAAGCTGCAGAGACAATCCGTTTCCATCCTCATGACTGGAGTGTTATTGGAAGAGAAAGCTTGTGGATGGGGTTTGCTAATGGATTTGTGCGCCCAGCGATGTGTGTATTGTGTTTGTATGCATGCATGCGGCACCATGCTGCTTGTAGAACACATGTAGGAAGAAATGGTTTGAGCCTGCAGCTTGTAAAGGGCTTCAGATGAGTTTGCAGTAACCTTCTCAGACCTTATGAGAGTGTTCCAGGTCTTTAGCTGTACTGTTGTTGGCTGACTGCTGTGACACACACACACACACACACACACACACACACACACACACACATACACATACGCTGGTCACCTCATTTCCCCTCTTGACACTACATTATGCTGGGAAGGTGCACTGTAACGTCCAATGTAAAACATATGGCTCCCATCCAAGCTCCATGTTACTGTCTTCATTTAACCTTCATATGTCTGATTTATAATATCAAACCAAAGTCAAACAAGACTACATGACCCGGGACAAATTTCTATGTATAAAATGTTATATGTATTGTATGACAAATTTTATATGTATAAAACTAGTCACATATATATAATCAAAAATTAATTTAATTTCTTACAATGCACCGTAAACTCTATTCATGTATTTTATACTTGTCTTATTTTTTATTTTCTTTAATTGCATTTCAATGTCCTTTTATAATGTGTTTTTTTTGCACTTTGTCTCCATGCTTATGGTATTTTTGTAAAGCACTTTGAATTGCCTTCTTGCCAAAATATGCTATATAGATAAACTTACCTTGCCTAAGAAAAATGTTTCCCTTCCCCTTACAAAATTTAAAACAATAACACTTACCACACAAGCTCACCAAATATTTTCTGTAGACAAACATACCTGCGTGCATATTTTTGCATATTTGTGGTTGCTGCAGACAATGTGGAACAGCTGGTAAGGTTAGATACACCCAACACTATCAGATTAGAGTGGTGAAGTGCATCCCACTCAATAGGTGCAAAATCCCCAACGTACTGTAGTCTGTGGATGATATTTATTTACTGATATTAGCTGTTTCCTGGAGAGGGGCAGGTGGCATCTGGCAACAAAGATCCAAACACTGATCCAAACGCAGCACATTTATATGATAATAACTTTAGCTTTAGTCTCGGTGCCAGGCAGCATTTTTTATGACATGTGTTGTTAATATCATGAAGCTTTACTAAAAATAATGCTGTGGACGTCAATAATTAGAGGAGCCGAACCTATGGCAGCAGCGAATTAATCTGTCGTTTCTGTCTCTGTCGATTTTCATGCTCTTTTTTCTGAATTCATAAAAAGCGACAGCTAGACAGAAGTCTGTAAATCCAAGTAAATAAGCAGAATACTGACAGGCATGTGGGAGTGTGTGGTGCCCTCAAGGATTGTGTATTATTTTTCTTTGGAGATTTCCTTGATATATTTAATCTTAAAAGATTTTGAGTAAATAAGCCAAATGTAATTTAACAGCGTTAATGATTTTCTCCATGAACTTTGATGCCATTTTTTAGAACATAATGTGTGAGCGAGTCCACTTTACTTCCATCTGTACAGTAAATGAATGTAACCTTCATTTTTTGTTATGAGCAAAATGCAAAAGGCTTTTTTCAAAAAGCCCTAGACTCTTTTACTTTAGTGCTCTAATTGCTGAAAAATACCACCTACACTTATCACACTGTATTTCCACCTACACTTATTACCCTGTGTGGGGCTTTTAGCTTCCTCTATCTCCTGCTTACTATTATAGATGTATGAATATTTCATATGTTTTTAATTTCCTCGAAGCATAGACTATAAATCTACAGGTTTTTATCTCTTATGTTGATGATGTTCAGGTGGCATCTCTTTTTCTGTGATTATTAAATTATCGATGTACTGAAAGAGTCATGTCTCTTTTTTTCTTTTTTCTTTCCTTACAGGTTCCCTGGGAGCTTTTAAACTCGTCCATGTGACAGGAGTCCTGAAGTGGCAGAGGGCATGAAGCAACACTGTGATATCATAGTGGCTGGTCCATGACACTAAACTCCATTCAACCCTCTCCACTCTCCACCCGCCCTCTGTTCTCATCATACTGGACAAGCAATCACTCACTCTCCCATCTACACGAAGCTGCACCATGGCCAGCAAGAGGAAATCCACTGTACCCTGCATGATACCATCCAAATCCAAACATGTGCGTGAGGAAATCATACTGGGCTCGTTACCAGAACTCCTACCAACAATCCCAGAAGACAGCATACTCAGCATCTCTGGAGAAGAGTCTGGCCACTTCTCCCACAGCTCCTCCAAATCCGAAAGTGGCAGCGAGATGCAGAAAGGAGGTACATACAGCTGTCCAAAGTGCCGTTTCGAGTCCAGAGATCTGAACTACTTTTTGGATCACATGCACAACTGCCACTTAGACTTCAGGGCCCAGCCCACCTTCTACTGCCTGAACTGTGGGGTATCTGTCGTCCGCTTCGAGGCTCTGGCTCTGCATAACGCTAACGCCCACCCTAAGATAATGGAGGGCTTGGTCACTGCCTCCCTGACTGTCAACACGAGGGATGGAGTAACAACAGTGGAGCAAAGCCTCTTCACAGACAGCGGAGAAGACTACAGAGAATCTGGGATCTCCCTCACCAAAACACCCATCGCAAAGATGATGAAAGCCAAGGGGGAGCACAAAAAGATTGTGGTTTCTCACACTGTGGAGGTACGCAAGATAGACACTGGAAAGGATGTAGACCCCAGCATGCTGACAAATGTGCCTGAAATCCAAAACGGGGCTCTCAGTGTTTCTGGCGCCCCAGCTATGCCGAGGACCACTGTCACTCATGTGATTAAAACGACAGTGTCCAACCAAGTCTTTCACCAGCACACTCCCTCCCTTTACTCCCCCCCGTCCTCTGGTTCCAATAAAGACCTTCCAAAGGTGATGATCCCTCTCAGCAGCATCCCCACCTATGATGCTGCCATGGACACCAGCAGCTTTCTCAAGACATCCTTTGGCAAGTTCCCCTACCCGACCAAAGCCGAACTCTGCTACCTAACGGTGGTCTCGGAGTTCCCCGAAGAGCAGATCAAACTGTGGTTTACCGCCCAAAGGCTCAAGCAGGGCATAAGCTGGTCTCCTGAAGAGATCGAAGAAGCCAGGAGGAAGATGTTCAACACGGTGTTCCAGGGTGGAGCACCTCAAAAGCAACCCGCTACACCGCAGCACGTTAATCACATTGTAACTCACCACACCGTCACTGCCCATCCAGACTCAAAAGGACCAAACTTTCAGATGGCCAAAGTTCCCTTCGGCAGTATGAAACCCAGGCCTGTCGGAGTCATGGCCACACAGGCAAACATGTCAACCAACCCCCATGTTACTAGGGTCTCGTACTCTACTCCAATTGTCCCAACAAGGTTTCCATCCGTAGTCAGAACAACACAGGTACTGACCAAGAACACTCAACCCACTGTGGAGCCGGAGAAGAGCAATGGCCTCGGCCTGGACATGGCTGGGAGCAGCGGTTGTGTCGGTAGCACCAGCAGCAGTCGAAGCAGCAGTAGCAGCAGTAGTTGCAGTAGTAGCAGCAGCATCAGCAGTTATTCCAGCAGTAGTAATGGTGGTGAGACTGTCACCCGCAAACCGGTGCATAACAGCAGCCCAACCAACAGCATCAACAGCATCGCCACTTGCTCTACCAACATTAGCAATAACGATGAGCACTGTGTTGCTGACACCAATGGGAAACCAAATGTCAAAAGCAACAGTTCACTGATCGGATTGGAAAGTTCAAACAGTACCAAGAGTCAAGTAATCATCGATAACACCAGCAAATCCACCTGTAACAATCATAACAGCGATGCCATCAGTCCACAGGAACAGGCTGCGAAGCCTGACGACGAACGCAACAACTGCATTGACAAGACCAACAACTGCAGTATTAGCAATGAATTCCCCAGTACCCCCTGTAATGACAGTGTCCCTAAACTGAACCATGCCAGCAAATCCCCAACCGAAAGCACCAGCACTACTGTCATTACAAAAAACAGCTCATCTGTTTTAGATGAGGGTAAATGCAACAAGGACTTTCCCGTAAAAGGCATGTCAATCTTACAGCAGCTCATCAAGGAGGAGGACCCATTTGCGGTAGACAGAAGCTGCCCCGAGCTGAAAATTGACCCCATCAAGATCAACTTCAAGAGGCTGAAGATGAATGAACCAGATACTACATCTGAGATTGTGCAAGATAATAAGTCTGAGCTGGCCGAGGTATCTGCTTCTCATCCATCTTTCCCACCCCCTTGGGCCAACAAGACCCCCCAACAGCTGCACATCCTCCGACAGGTTTTCTCCAACACCCGCTGGCCCAGCAGTCAGCAGTACGAGGACTTGAGCGTCCAGACTGGCCTTCCCAAGTCGGAGGTGGTGCGCTGGTTCAGTGACAGTCGGTACAGCCACAAGAACGGGCAGCTGAAGTGGCTGGAGACCTATCAACGACCACCTGCAACTTCAGAGGAGGCAAGGGGCCACAGAGACGCTGAATCCGAGTCACCAAAGGACTCTCCAGTGGCCAAAAAGAAACTTTTTGAGCAAGACATGAGCAAGCACCTTGAAGGAGAAGCAGAACTGAACTCAGGTCAGCGGGTTGTATGGCAGGATTCATACTCCCCGCTGCTGGGTTTGATGGGGTCCGAGGGAGGTGGCGAACGAGGCCAAGCCGAGGAGTCAGCACAGCCAGGAGTCGTGCAGGATCCCTGGGCGGAGAGAGCGGAGGACCACCAGCAGCCAGTGGCCAGCCAGTCACTCATTGAACAACAGACTGACGCTAATCAGGCCAGGTACTGCAATCATTGTACTTGAATTGCAAAGTGTGATAAAAGCTCCTAAAGTAAGACACACTTCTCATTCACAGCACCTTGTGATAATTTACAAGCCTAGTGCTATTTATCAATCGAGAAAATGAAAACAATGTAAGCCAGGTGGAGTGATAAAAGCATGACAGCTTGCTGTTTGTAGTTGTCATTGCGTGATGTACAGTAAAAAGGAGGCAGGAGAAGTGTGTACAGGTACTCACACTGAGTAGCTTATTCAGGCAATCAAAGGTCTGTGTTTAAGAAGCTATTTTTAGATAAGTAGGAGTCTGGGCCGCTAAATTATAGATTGAGAGCGCATGCTAATATATGTGAATAAATCATGACAATTGTCTTTGGTGAGATGGATTTCCAAGAGGCAAGTTAACCAGTACACAGGCATCTTTTTACAACGCTGC
Source organism: Plectropomus leopardus (assembly GCF_008729295.1). Lineage (NCBI taxonomy): Eukaryota > Metazoa > Chordata > Actinopteri > Perciformes > Serranidae > Plectropomus > Plectropomus leopardus. Next base: position 18,207,567 of record NC_056464.1, on the reverse strand, counting down.
CTCCCATTAAAAAAAAAAGCATCTCACCTGTACATCAAGAAGTTCCTGATCACGTCCTCACAATTTGTTATGTTTGTGTGCGTTGCTGACAGGGATCGCCTGAGGATGGAGCTGCTGGAAGTGTGATGAAGCAGGCCCTGATCTCGCCAGAGGAACATGATGTTTTAAAGGCTGGCTCGCTCCCCTGGCCGTGGTCTAAAAAAGAGTGTTCATAATGACAGCAGATGTGATTGTAGCTGGACCGTTGGACTCTGACTGTAACTGTGAATACCCCCCACCCCTCCTCCTCCTCCTCCTCCTCCTCCTCCGCCTCCTCCTCTTCCATCTGCCATCACTTCCTGCCATCGTCAAAAGAAAGAACTTCTCACCTTTGAGTCCTGTGATGTTTAAGCCTTTCATGCTTCTTTGTGGTTGTGTGGGGAGGGTGCACAATGAGGTCAGTACGAGGGATCAAAGAAAAGAACGAGAAAAGACGCACACTGACTGGAAAACTGACTTGAATGAGCGAAGATAGGATAGGATAGGATAGGATAGGGCCGAGAGATATTGTTTTTGGGTCAGAGGGAGAAATATATATATATGATTGAAACTGCACTAAAGAGGGTTTGTACTGACTGGACAAACAAAAGACGTGTCAAGGAAATGTTATTGTTGGCTTTGTGATATTTTTTACTTTTTTAGCAACCAGTACTTCAGCACTGCCTTGAATTTTACTTTTTCCGTTATTTGTTTTTTTCAATTCTATTTACTCTTCTATAGTCACTGTAAGTCCAGATGCAATCAAACATGGTTTATTTAGATCTGTATAAATGTTGGTGATCACTTTGCAGTTCAGCTACACGCAAGAGACTATATACAATGCACTAATGAAGACAGCAATGCTAAAAATCACACTGCCCCACAGTAAAGGTATTGACAGCTCCGTCAAGATCAATACACTACACTGCCCTGCAAACTGAACAGAGAGAAGCCTGTCACGCTAACGTTGCCTTACTCAGCTCTGTCCATGTGTTTATATGACCTGTCTGTCCATCACCTTGCTTTCCAGCTACTGTGCTGTCCTGAAAAAAAAAATTAAGAAAGAAAAAAAACATGCCAGTGCATCAATGGTCACTGTTCGTCTATATCTGTGAAAAAATCTTGTGCTGCTTTCTGTACACTTGGAGATGTTTAACTTTAAGCTGTAATTGTATCAAATATTGTTACTGGCAAAAATGTTGTTTAAAAGCAAAATTATCAATTTGATCCCTAGACACTGACAGAGTGAGATATTGTGCTAGCTAGAGAGCCAAATGAGGAGATCTTTGCTCTCCTCTGAATTTTCTTGTGTTTATATAAACATACAGTCACTACATGAATCCTATTAAGCTGCATCTTTGTCAAGCTGCTAATAGCTAAGAACGGTGCTATACCATCCAAAGTGAAATTGGAGGTTGATCTCCTACCAGCAGTGTATGCACTTGTGTCGAATGTTACAAATTTATTTTGGTTTGAGATAAATGGAATCTGGACTTACGGTGTTAATGATCACTTAAAAAAACTTTTATGAAATAGTCTGATCATAAAGCACTGTTGTATCATCCTTTCTACACTTCTGAATCTTTACAGAATAAACTGAATACTCACCAAGCAGTAGTGTCTCATTATTTTGCCCAGCACCTTGCACCAGGAGTGAATATGCATTATACCATGGAAACTAGTGAAATTATTCAGTGTGATGAATGTGCACATGTAATGGAGATGGGATTGGAGGAAAGCATGCAGCCTCACCTGCTGGTTAGCAGCCGACAATACAGTTTGTGCTGCGAGGTGAATTATGAGTCTGTTTCCATGACAAGCAATCGCTGCAGAATTACTAATTTTGTCTGTAAGGTGTATCAGGAGGTATTTCACCTTTTTTTATTTTGTGCATGCAGATAATAATAACAATAACAACAACAACAATAATAATGATGATAATAATAATAATAAAATAATAGAGTTATTTTATAGCACTTAACAAAACAAATGTTACAAAAGGCTTTACACATAAAATAAAAACAAATACACAGGAAAAAAAATTAAATACAATACAAATGAAATACATAAAAACACAGGGAAAAAAATAAAAGAAAAATAGCAAAAGAAAAATATAAAAACAATGGGTGAATTTAGAATCAACCAGAGCAGCGCAAAACTTAGGGTTAATGTCAGGAGTAAGGTACAGTATATTAATAATAATAATAATAATAATAATAATAGAGAATCTGGTAGAAAGTCTGTTGCAGCACTTAGAGGATGACAACAGACAATCACACAGAGGGTTGGGTTGTCACAAGTACCTCAGAACTACAGACATCTGTCACCTTAATGTGGTTGGATTTAAACAGTTTGTGAAACACTGCAGCTAAACTTCCACCATGTCCATGTAATCTGGGCTGACTAATGCATCATAAAATGGGGGACATAGTTCACAAACCTTACAGTCATCCCTAGATTGCAACCATGTCTCTGTTAAGAGCATAAAATCAATCTGATTAGATATTATTAAATAATTTAAAATAAAAGTCTTTGTAGAGACAGCTCTAATATTAAAAAAGACAGAGTTTGACTGAGGTAGATTTAGGTATAGACCTATAGGTAACTGTAGGGAGCAAGGTGACACTTAAATTAGATAACACATCAGATTTTGTAGGCTTTACACAAAAGGACTGGTTACTAATCCTGAACAGATTATTAAAAGTGTCATTGGTGGATCTGAGCCCATAAAGTAATGTAGCAAAAGTGGAACTACAGCAACAGGTTCTGAAAAGCAATTTGATTGGTCAAGAGGAATTCCATCAGCGCAACAGCACAACATCAGAGACTTTTGACTCTTCCTGTATCACTCCGCCTCACAGGTGTTCTGCTAATTAGGCCTACATTAATGGTCGGGAGTTATCTAACATTACTGTAGATTACAGTGTAAAGACTGATTTGGAGGTCTACTGTGTGTCCCTCTGGAGTTGCCATTTGGTAGGAAAAAAGTAAAAAAAAAAGTCAAAAAGTTATGGGGGGAACTTCTACTATTTTCAGAGCTCATGCAGATGTGGTAGTTTCGGTTAAGGAAAATAAAAGGGCAGCAATTGGAGCTGTCACACCGTCTTCCCTCTCGTTTATTGTTTTATTAGTTATCAAGTTAGGCGAACTCAGGGTGCTCGGTTACATTGGTGGCAGCGGTTCACTTCAACAAGCCGCTGTGAGGACTTTTCTGTGGACGTGTGGAGCCGTTAGCCGTGCTGTTGTTTTTAGCTTAGCTGCTTCAGTATAGCTAGCTGGCTAACATGGTGCTTCAGGACTGTGGACAATAAAGTTATGAAGATGTGGTGCGGAGAGGAGGACCCTTTTAAACCGGCACGAGGATGTTTGACAGACTCGCCCGGCAGAGACTCTAAGGTTGACCTGTCCTCTGCAGTTATGAGCTGTTGAGGATTCCTCATACTGGCCTCGGTAAGTCACAGATACACACAACTTATTGCACTGGGAACACGCAGATAATTGTACATGAAACTAAGCAGCTGCCCTGCATATAACATGTAACTATGCAGCCTGAGTGTAAACGAGAAATGCCTCAGTACAAGGCCACAGCTGTTAGTGTGACCGGAGATGAAAACGCAGCAGAGGGACTGTTTTATTGTGTCAGAAAGACCAAAAAAGTCACATTTTATTCGTTTGAAATGCTTGTTGGAAATGTCATTGGTACCTATGTGGATAAAGGTTTTATCAGCCACACAGCCATTATGACTAAAATTCAGTTCTGCAATAAATCCTCAACCAACACGATTGTTAAATGTAAAATAGCAAGATAAAAGTAATCCCGCGATCAGTATAACAGCAAAGTTAAAAACAAGTTTATGTGAGGCAACAGGCTGAGAGTGATTCATCCCAGGTGAATTACTGTCCTGCGCGCGCTCCAGCAGATGGCGAGTTCATAAAACAGGTTAGAATCCAAGTCCGATTACTGAAATCATTTACCTTGTTAAAAGCAATTGTTGAAACTAACCAATATCTAAAAGTGTATTAAAAATAGATTAACCAAAATTTGATTAAAACCGGATAAAAAGTCAAATGACTGCAGAGGCTCTGACAGTTGACCAGAGTTTCTCTATTCAAAGAAGAATGTGGGTAATATCTGCCGGATATTAACAGCAAAGTAAAATTTTTGAGAGCACAAGGAATCACACAAATGTACAAGATTGTAATGAGTGCAGTTACACCGCAGTTCATTTTCCATTGTAATATATTCTTACAGGGGAACTACACCTATTTTCAAAATTAATTTGTTATCACTGTGGTCTAAAAAAGTCCAAAAATATTTCTAGATTAGATTAGAGAGACTTAATTGTCCCATTGGGGAATTTGCCTTGGACTTCATTGTCTGTAGTATAAAAAAAACAATACATACACAGTAAAAACACCACAATTAAAAAACAACAAATACATTGATTCATCAATTGTACATGCACATCATGAAATGAAATAATGCACATGTTACAACAATACTTTGCTGAACATCAAGAAAGAAATACAATTATACGTATTTCGCCTAGGTGGTGTTGAGGGTTTTAATGGACAGTGGGACAAAGGAGTTTTTGAAGCGGTCGTGTCTGATTAGGGGGACTCTGCACTGTCTGCTTGAGAGGAGGAGCTGATATTTAGGTTGAAGAACATGGGTTGGATCTGAGATGATTTTTTGTGCCTGTCTGATTATCGTATGTTGAAAGATATCTTGAAGACTGGGATGTTGACTATCAGTTTAGATCATGTTGATGCAAGTTGCTGACTGTTGGAGTTATCGGCTGTGTGAAGTATATTGGAACTGGATGGCAGTTGACTTGTGGTGCTCAAAACGCCAAAAAAATACATTTGAAAAACTTAACACCAATGTCTCTTTCCAGAAATCATGACCAGTTAACTCAATATAATCCAAAGGCCTTGTTGTGATCAGATTTATGTATGAACTTTTTTCTTTCCACCAAACTACACCCACCAACCTCATCACTGCGCAGAAAAAAAGTGTGCATCTACTGTTACCTCATCTAGCATCACTTAACCAACAAACCAGCTCAGCTGAAGAAATCTCTCGCGGCCTCTTAAGCCTGTCGTCCAGGAGTAGATGCACCCTTCCAGATTAAATTCATTCTTGAAAACTGTTCATTTATACATTTTGTTAAAGTTTGCCTATAGTGTACCACAGGCTGGGAATCTTCAAAGAAAGTTTAATCTCAATTTATATTTCTTAAAATGTCCAACCGTACGCCTATGCTCAATTGAAATGTTAGAAGAAATTAAAAAGAAAAACAAAAACACAGTATTTTACTTGTAGGGTTTTATTCATTTTTCAACCTACAATGAGCATAAAACTCAAATGAAACATGATAAAAGGCTATGACAAAAAAAGTAAAACAGGAATAGGATGTTGACTTTACAGCTACTTACATCAAATTTCCTATCATAAAAGTGGAATAAAATGAACTGATAATTCACATTAAATGTTACATTATTTTATCCTCAATCTTCACACAATTAAAAAAACTGCCTAAATTGTAACAGATTGGTGATTTTTTGGCAAAGTTGATATCCCTCACATACCCCTATGGGAAGAAAAACACTCCTTTAAATGACTTTAAATACATTATCATAGCATTATCTTCAAGTAACAGATACGGGATTTGTTTTTTTTTTTGTCTTGGAACAATTGTTAAATTAAGTTAAAATCAAATGTAGACAGGGCTATGCAGAAAGATTCAGAGGATGCTTGCGACTTGAAGGATACAAATGATTGGTTCACATTTACACTGAAAAAGAAGTCCCTGATGGAGGCTGTAAAACAAAATATTCACATTCTGCTTGCTTAAGTAAATATTGACATGGTTGCAGTATTTTCCCCCTGTTGCCTGCCCAGACATCCTCTTTCATGCTAAACAATTCAACAGAGTCCAGTTTAAAATATTCACCCTAACAAACAATTTCCATGGCCAAGCCCCTCATACACACACATGCACACGCACACACACACACACACACACACACACACACAACTCAAAAGTTGAGCTCACATTTCCATTTCCTCGAAAGGCGCGTGGGTGTAGTTAAGGAATTCATTTGCTTTTACTTTGTCTATCAAAATATATAATTCATTAATAATACATGGGAGGGCTAAAATACAGAGCAAGTGAACAAAGAAAATAAAATGATACAAAGCATTTTGTTTTTGCTGAATACAGTAGCTATAGGACCACAGAGTTCAAAGTTCAGGCAATGTCAGGTTTTGCCCCCAGGAAGGGAGAGAGACAAAGGTAAAAAGGTCTTCCAATTACTGGGAATATGCCTTGGTGCTCAGTTGTGGGTATAGTTCAGCCTTGATGCCTGATCTGGGATCAGATGTTTAGACTACCCACAACACCCTCCTGCCACTTCCCTGTGGCCTCACCATCTCGTCTTACCTTGTCGCCGCTGTTTTTTCTGCTCAAACTTTTTGAAATTCCTGATCAGGTCTGGCCATCGAGCAAAATTCGGTTAAGCTAAAAAACAAGTATCCGATTAAAAAAAAAAAAAAAAGAGAATGAGTGTATCATAGTTAAAACCACAAACTGGGATTTAAAATTCAAAGTCTTCGTCTGCCATGTCGATGGCCCAGGCGAACTTCTCACGCTGGGTTTTGTTGTAGATCTTCTCCACGGGAATGCCCCACTTCTTACACCTAGGAGAAAAAGACAGACAGAAATTAGTACGGACATTATTTTTAGTTCATTATTTAAATTCAATGCTTTGTCCGACTGCAAGATCAGGGGAGGGGCCTTCAACCATGATGCTAAAGGCACACTATGCAAGCCTTTCCTAAAAACTATGTATACTCATACAAAAATAACCCCTCTTAATTATCACTAAATGTGTTAAATTAATCGCAAACTAATTTTTAAAAAATCAATTCATCGGTTTGAGTAATTTTTAAGGCGAGACACCGCAGGTAAAAACTTTTTTTTTTTTGGTTGAGATTTTGTGCTATTTTATTTCCAGGTCTTCCTATAGGCTAATGGAAAGAAATTGTCCAACATACACATTTAAGTGAAAAACAAAGAAGACCATTGCCTACTGATAGGTTTAGATTTCTATTCTGGAAATGTATGATATAGTTGCAAATCTGAAATCTTGTAATTTAAAAATGATTGACTTCCTGTAAGTAATAAATTGGGTACGTTTCATGGCTATATCTATTAGTTAAACGTTTTGACCTAACCTCACCTGTGATGTCTCACCTTCCTGCTTCTAAATTCTGGTTTCTTTATTCCTCCATGACAGAAAACTGAATATCTTTGAGTAACAGACAAAATGCCATGTTCAGGACGTTAACTTCTTCTCTGCAGGGTTTCTCCATCTTAAGGCAAGTTAGTCTAAAAACTTGAAGTTTTTTTTCATGACACTCAGAATGATATTTAAGACCAGTTTTACTATTACCACAATTAAAAACAACAAAATAAACCATGAGCAGACCTCAAATACTTAAAGCTTGGTTATACTTGGTTGCAAAACTGTGAGCTGATGCAGAACGGTGACGTTTGGATCTTCAACTACATGCAGTTTGTCCTCACAGCAAGCCAATTACTTTGTCTAGTTGGTAGAGACGAGGGTAGGACAGAACTGGGAAATACCTGGCCTTTGTTTGGTTTTCTTGGCAGTTTCGTTTTTCTCTCTGCATGTGGGATACACCAAACCTTGATATAATTTCCTTTTTTCCCCCAGTTTCACCCATGCTGTGATATTTCTGTTAAATAGCCAATTTTCCATAAAATTTGCACTTTCCCATGTAGTGCCAGGCACAGGGACAGTGTTTTTGGTTCCACCATCACAATCTGCATGACATTAATGCAAAAGATATTCTTAAAATTATTTTTTCAAAAATAGATGTTACCAGTTAATTTAAGATTTTACAATGCACCCTCTGAAAAAGGCAGTCCTTCAGACTTTAAGGATCTGTAGGAGCCCTTTCTTTGGAAAACACTGGTTGACATGTTTTACAGTTTTCTGATATGATAGACCAAATAACTAATAGATTAATAGATAAATTGACAATGTAAATAATTTTTAATTGCAGCCTTTTTTTATCTGCAGAGACTCTGCCGTCTGCCAGTATTTTAATCTTTCGCTGTGTTTGGCAAAAACGTCCAAACGAGAGTGAATCTGGGCTTGGCTTCAACTTTTGCTTGCAATACTGTTTTGCCAGAGTAACCAACAACTGGTGCATAGTGTACCTTTAAAGAAAACAAGATGCTTTCCAAAAATATTTTCGAGAATGTTATCTTACCAAGCCACGGAGATACGAGGGTCCAGATAGTTGAGCTTGGAAGTGCCGAGAGCAATCTGCTTGTTCTCCTCGCGATCAGTTGCCTGCACCTCCAGCTTCATCAGCTGCTCCTCTATCCTCTGAACCGCCTTCTTCTTGGACTCCACAGCCCTGCAGAGGAGACAAACAGCACATTAGGTCAGAAATGTGGTTGACCAGGCAGATAACTGGTAGTCTATGGCAAACTTTTAGATACTTACTTTTTGGATTTCTCATCTTTCCGTACTTTGGCATCAGCCTTGGCGCTCTTCAGTTCTCTCTTGGCATCAGATAGCTGGTCCCTTTTAGCATCAATCTTAAAAAAAAAAAAAAAAAGACAGTAATTAGTCTAAAAAAATTAGAAACTCAGATAATTGTACTTGTGTAACATTGACAGTTACGTGGTAATTCTTTATCATTGAACAGAACCTTGTGCACCATTTGCGAGAGCTTTTCAAAATGTTACTAACTATTTTGGTGAAATTAAAAAATTCTTAACTCACAAAGCAGGACATGACATGAAAAGGGTCAGGGCACTCAAAACATTCATTTTCAATTGCTCTTGCATTAATTTCAATACCCATCAAGCTCTTTCTAGATAAAAAGACCAAATGAATGTTTCCCAGATAGATTTCCATATATCATATTTGCTACTAGAAAAACATTTACCAATTCCACTTTGAGAACAGTCAGTCAATGATTGAGATTCCAGCATTTGGGTATTTGAAATTATCAATTGTATGTTACACTGAAATGCCATATTATCAAATGAAATGTGTAGGGCTAAACATAATACTTCAAAGCTTAAACCATTGCCATGGTAATCGACGTCCAGTATCAGTATCCAAGTGCATTACCACAAAATTCCCAAATAATTTCACCTTTGTAAAACATTACAAACATTTGCAGAAGACAAATGTTTTGTCTCTGAACATTGTGAGTTATATTGAAGCTAATTTATTTTTTTCTGTTTCAAATTGTCACCAAAAAAGCTATGATAAATGTGCATTTTAGGTGTGTTTTGAATCGATCAAACTTTGCAGCACTTCACAGAAACCTGACTGCTGACCGGCGTTTTGGAGGTTTAACTGCAGAGTGACAGACACACCACCGCACAAATATAAATGTTGGAACATCATAGGCGCTGCGTAGAAAACAACTATAAATCTTTGTTTACAGATAGGCTAGCAAAAAGTAAGTGTCTAGAACAGTTTCAAAATTTGCAAGGATGACACCCAAAAAGTCAAGTGACATATTTCAAATGAAACTGGCAAATCTGCAAAGAGCTTGGCAAATCACCTGAAATCTGTAAGTGACAGTAACAACTGAGGTGTCTGCACAGCTTTATTTTATTTTAGTTTTTATTACATATGGTACTGTGACGAGTCTGCAAAAAGTCCCATCTTATTTTCTCATCTCACACTCTAACTTACAGCCCCCCAGTCAAAAAACTTTGATTAGTCAGATATTTCTCATTGAATATTAAAAACCTGTATCCGGGACAGCCCTAGAAATATAAGATGTAAACAAAAATAACCCCCACCTCAGGTTTGGCAAAAAAAGTATCACTGCAGTTTTTTAAAAAAAAGTTAACCTTAGTCTGCAGGTTCTGCATGGACTTCTCAAATGTCTTTGGTGGAGCCCTCTGATGGTTACACAGGATGGCCACAGCCCTGTTGGCCCTGTTGTAGGACAAGATCTTGGCTGGAATGTTCTCTTCAGCTGGAGAGACAACGAGTATTATGAGTTTTGAGTATGCAGAATGATTCATGACAGCAGTCACACCCAAATTAGAAACTTATTATTAATTATGAAACAGTAACTCAGATGTATGATGCTGTTTGCACCTTCTATTTAACTCTACATGCGACTAAATCAAGCTGGATTGGAGTGAAAATGTAATTTTGGATCCTTTGACTGCAGAAGGAGACGTACCACTTGTGAGCTGCTTCAGCTGCTGCTGCAGGGTGATTGAGGCGTTGTAGGTACGGAAGACTTTGGCTGTCAGACCGTCCATCAGCTCCTGAAGGTGCTTGTTCAGAACAGAAGTCTGCGGGGGGGAAACAATCATTATACAAAACTGGTTTATAAAAGGCCAAAACAGGTTGTTCACAAGTATCAGACACTTAATTTAATGCTTTAAGACTGATCAAGATCATTTTTAGCCAAATATAAGACTGACTTTTCTAATTTGAGCACTGCAGGAGGCTATAAAGGCAAGTAGTACATTTGTGGTCGTGTGCAGTTAGATTTTATGTAGGAATATGGTTATTAGAGTAAGGTAGGTTAATCTACATTTTGCCAACAGGTTAAGTACAAGTATAAAGTAAAGTATTAGGTTTACTGGTAGGTTCATCAGAAATGTGGAGCTTGGCTCATTTTGATAAAAAGAAATTCAAAGATGGATAATGAAATTAGACAAAATGTTTGTGAATATTAGGAATGCACAAAAATTTAAATTTAAGACTGACTTTTTATGTCTAATATTTCTAAAAAAAATATTATAAACTAAATTAAGATATCTGTTTTTTTTTTTCCTTTCACATTTTACTTACATTCAGGCGATCAAACAGGTCATCATCAGGCTCCTTGTTCTCCATAAACAACTGAAGATTCTTAAATACCTAGAAGAGGCAGATCACACATAAATACAAAGGCAAAGTTTGAACAGTTAACCAAAAAAAACACCACCGTTCTACAGTTCTTACCCTTTTCTCCACAGGGACTTTATTGTAGTAGCGGATAGAGTCTTTACCCAGGAAGTCAAACTCCACCACGTACTCTTGACCATCGTTTTCTGGATAGAGTTTGATGTGCTCAACTCTCAGCGAGCAGCAGCCCACAGTGTCCGCAGTCTCTCCTTCCTCCTTCTCATTACCCGCTCTCAGAGCCAGCTAGAGCACATCAGGACAGCTGGATTAAAGCCGGCTTACAGAGACATTACCCTCACCGCAGCGAGTGTTTAAGCACCCGTTAAACCCCCACTTGCGAGTTACAGTTAAAAAGCAATTACACAACATTATACTCCCTAAAGCCATACACACTGCAGACAATGTCAACAGTAATCATGCGGCTCACCTTGTCGATGAAGTAGAGTGCCACAGCCCTCTGTCTAATCCTCATCTCCTTAGACTTCCAGTCTTCACGGTACTGGGTTCTGATGCGGTCCACACATTTCTTCAGTCTGCGAGCTGTTTCATACTTCTGCCAGTCCTTCTCTCCCTGCAGAGAGGATACACAGCATGGCCAAATTAATTAGATGGGGGGTCATATTTACCCTATGTGCAGACGGTCATGTGAACTCAGTGAAATTAGAAGGTTATTGTTGTGAATAGCTGAATTTTAGTTGACCCACCTTGATCCTGGAGCTGGGGTTCAGCATGATGTACTTAATAGATCCCTGAATGTTCTCCGTCCACGACACCAGCCAGGTCACCTTGTTGTCATGACGAACCTCTTTCCACTTAGTGCCTGGAGGAGGCGTTGGATGCTTGGAGTCCCTATGAGGAGCACATTAATAAAACATTTAATCATTACACGCACTTAACACATCAGCTCATCAGCATCAGGGAAAAAAAAACAACCCCTCGCTCACTTGCTGCAGTTGATGATGATGTCTTGAGGCCTGATGCGACGTTTGAGCATGCCCATCTTAGGATGGTCTCCACGACCGCGGAATAGACCTGGGGGCTCAATGCGGAAGTTAGCAATACGTTCCCTGTGGTTGTCCATGATGCAGAAGCCGTACTCCTGCAAGATGCGCTCATTCTCCTCCTTTATTTTCTACAAAAAATGAAGGAAAAAAAAACATCAGAACTCCATCTTGTTGGGGTTAATCATTTGAATTGTCACAATCCCTTTATCACATCAAATTCAATAACTTTAAAAAGGACTTTCCAGGCCCAAGTTTTTTAGAGTAGGGCTAAGACTATTTGCAGCTTTTTGTACATCGTTTGATCTGTTGTCAAATTCTGTGAAACTGACATCAAAATGCAGTGGATACATACATAATTCCTGTTTTTTGCCATTTTAGGGGTTTTCTTGTTCTTCTTCAGTTACAGACATTGTGATGTATTGTAAACAACTGTCTTGTAATGTCTCAAGTATCACAGAACCACTATATCACTAAAGTATCATATTGTGAGTTACTCTTTGATTCTCACCCCTAGTGTCAATTATGACTCAGTGACACCGTCTGATTTGTGTTTTCAGTAAAATTCTCTTTTGGGGTTAACTGATACATTGTCAGTCAGTCAGTCATTTTCCGTAACCGCTTGTCCTCGTAAGGGTCGCGGGGGGGCTGGAGCCACTGATACATTGTGTGGCTCTCAATATTGGTTTCATCCATAGTTTCGATACATATAGTAGTTTACCAGTTTCTCCTCCTTTGACATGGCCTTCCTGGCTTCAGACTGTGCCTTGAAGTATTCGCCCATCTCATTGAAGTTGCACTTGTTCAGGTCTGTGATCTTAGCTTTCTCCTCTGAAGTCATTTCCTGCATTAGCAAAACATAGTATACTCATTTCTACTTCAATCAGCCAGGACATTTATAATTTATTCACATAAGTGTGTTTTCATCCTACCTTCCTCCAATCTTTGAAGAAGTTCTTGCGGAAGATGTCCTTTGTGGTGTACTCGTGGTCCAGCATTTTGGCAAAGAACGTGGCCACCTCCTCTGCCTCTGGGCTCAGCTTCATGTGCTTACCTTTTCAAAAACAGTGCAGTGTTAACCATCGCGATACTCTCACATGGTCTAACAGTATAGCCATTGACTGATGTCGAAGTTTAGTATGTGGGAAATACAATCTTACCATCATAGTAAAATTTGACATTGCTAGGAAGAGACTCGTAAGGTGGTGCAAACACCGGCCCTTTGTGTTCCAGAAACTTCCATTTGGAGCCGTCTGTGTATCTCTCTTCTTCCCACCTGGTTAAACCAAAAAAATCCATGCAATAAGGAGTTTGAATATACCAGAGAAACAAAAAATTACTTGATTCAACAACATCACACAATACATCCACACAATGATCAGCATGTAGGTTTCTTACAGCTGGCTGACATGAAAAACTCACCATTTCCACTTCTCCTCTGGCTCTTTCTTTGCTTTCTTTTTTCCATCAGCAACTTCTCCTTTTTTGTTTTTTGTCTTTTTGGACTTTATGTCCTAAAAGGGAAGAGAAACTATGAATTATTTCACATACAGGTTGGCACAAAAAACAACAATTAAAAAAAATCACAGCATCAACACAAAAGACTGCGACTCAATCCTCCCCAATTCTTCAGGTGCTACCTCATTTTGAGTTGAGCTAAACATATTGGCAAAAATGGGTCTCTTTGTTTAAAAAAAAAAAATAAAAAATCTAAAAACCCAAGTTTGCATTCTGCTTACCTCTTCTTCTTGTTTCCTTTTCTTGGCCTTCTTGTCATTTTCAGTCTTAATTTTTTTGGGCTTGAATTCAGAGCTGAAAAAAACCCAACTTGTGTTACAAATTTGGTCACAGACAACTGCTCAAATACCCTAAGAAATGGACACATGGAAAACATGCAGGAAGTCTAACCACATTGGCCACTCACTCATTATCATCATCACGTTCTCTTTTCAGAGACCTCTCTTGTTTAGGAGAGTGGTAAAAATCCTCCTCAGGCTCAGACTTCAAATGTGGAGGGCTGCAGGAAAAAAACAAAACAAAACACAGAGGCGTTTTTTTATATGAAGCCGTTTCTGTTTTTGAATAGATCATCACAGTACTTAACTCAGAGCTTGTGTCCACACGGCATTTTTTCTTAACACTAGCATCTTTTTTCACTTGTTCCCAATAAGGAGAGCACATATGCCACCACCTAGAGAAGAAGTGCTGTACCCTGCATCTTTTTCCAGGGTGCTCCAGCACTTTTGTGCGCCTTTCCAATCGGCTCTATTTGAAAATCTATGAACTCACCCTGGACACTCCCTCTTTAAACTGTTGCCCCTTCAGGACATTGAAAGCACAAACAGGTTCAAGAACACTTTTTATGCCAGAACCATAACTGCACTAAACAATGCAAAATTTAAACACTGATACGGATTGTGCAATGCCTGCAGAATGTGAATGTGTGTGTGTGTGTGTGTAATGTGTTGTTTTTAATTATTCATTTCATCGTTTTTTTAAAGCTTGCATTTTAATTTCGTTGTATATGCGCAATGACAATCAAGACATATTCTTCTATTCTATTCTTACTTTTCAGAAGGACGTTGGTGAGGTCACCGCCGCTCCTTTAGCTACTGTATGATGTGTCAGTCAGAAACTATTATAACAAGGACAGAAAAGCCCATTTGTGGGAAGATATCGGCCAGACAATTTATGTTGCATGTGTCATGTGCTTTTGTTACCATACTTGTTGAAAACTTGTTAATTGCGTATTAAGCCGTCTGTTCATGCAGCGTTGTGTTTGCTACCTTGCTTCCGTTAGTGTCAAGATATAGTTGTCGCTGAAGCATGCCCACACGTACCACATCATTAAAAAAAAAAAGCACAGGGACGACTGCTGGGCACTCCCCAGCATCCTGCCACAGCTTTTGTGAAGAGAAACATTATGTGGACACACACCCTGAAATGTCCAGACATACCTGGCAAAGCCATTTTCTTTTTCCTTTTTGACTTTAACATCAGCAGACTTCACCTGAAAGTTTAACACAAAGTTGTTAGGGAAAAGAAACTTGTAAAAAGTGCAACATCAAATGATAATCAGCCCTGTCTGTATAATAGATGCTAAATGACAGTCTAATTGTTTCCATATATTGTAATTGAGGCCATTAATCATAAATGCTTGATTATAATTATGAATTATGTTTTCAGTATTTTTCCTAAATAAAACATGGTTGGTTTTGTAGAGGCAAGAGCAGCTCAAAAGGACTATATGATAGCAGTGAGTTAGAATGTCTTAAACACCCATTACCTTCAACATCCACCTCATTTGCAAACCAATTAAGTATACTTTTTTTCTTAGTTTAGCAAAAGGCAGTACCAAACCAAATTCTTAATTCAGCAAAAATGCAAGCAAATTTGTGCGGCTGCTTCAAGTCATCTCAAATTATGTGTGGCACTAAAAAAAAAAATGTGTTCACGATCATTTCCAACCACTGATTCAAAGGACAGACTCAATAAGTCTAACATATTTCAGTCAGAAGATGCAAACAAAAAATAATTAGCTTTATATTTAGTTTGTGGTTTAAATAGCTGCAGGCTGTGAACACGAGTGTATGATTTGACAGAGCTTAATGTCTCAGAATACTACATAGCAACGAACCCTAAAATCACACATTACATGCACAACCACATGTGCATTCTTCAATGAATTATGTGCATGGTAATTCACCTTCTTGTCCTTGTGCTTGTCCTTGTATTTGTCTGCGCTGCCATCTTTGTGCTTCATCTTTTCCTTGTCTCTGTGTTTTTTGTCAGAGGAGTCCTTGTGATCGCTGAGATTAAAAACAATATTACAATTTACGTTGTTTCACCTTCCACTATTCAATACAGAAAATACATGCATTTATGAAGAGCCCAGAAGCACACACCATACCTGTTGCCATGCTTTGACTTCTCACGTTCCTTGTCCTTTTTGTGGTCCTTATGTTTGTGTTCCTTTTCTTTATACTTGTCTTTATACTTGTGAGAGTCTACAAGAAGAAAACAATGTTACCTCCTTCAAACGTACAACACTAAAATACAACAATGGAATGAATAAAAGCTTTGATTGCTGTGTACAAGATCTGCCTAATGGCCATTCATAGTATAACAAGTACGATTGCATAAACAAGATGCGAACAAAGTGTACTCAGCCAGGTGCCACTTTGGTCAAGCTGAGAAAGACAATCAACAGAAAACCTGAGGAGCACTCAGTCGCTCCCACATAGTTTTTCTAAGTAAAAACACGACTTAACTGCTGCACACAACGTCTGAACATGCGCTATAAACTGAATGTCATGCAGAATGTAGACTGAACATCTATTACACATTAGCACAGCACCACCTACTGCCCACACGAGCCCCATTGTTTATGAGATAATATGAAACAACAGACAGGTTGAAACATGCCAGGGAACAAAGTAGGCTTTCACCCTTTCTTAAATTTGTCAACCACAGCAGACCAAAAAAAATCCTCTCAGTGTAGGAAAAATAGGCAATTATCAAAATGAGAGAGCTGACACTCAAACTTTGATATCAACAAACACCAAATTAAGTCTGTGTGCTTTAAATGGTTTAAGGCAATAGATGCAGTCACAAGCAGAGCTGACAGTCTAGTCTATTAACATGTCCTCGCATACATGTTCCAGATGAAAATGTTTGATCAATGAGTAATTTATTCTCAAAGACTCCCTAAACTCAAAACAGACTTGGAGCGTTGCCTTGATTTTTACATTTATCAATGTAAAACTACCTGCCTTTGCTCATCCATTATAAAAGATGACAGTTTATTTGATTAAACTGTGGTACGTTTTAATGAACGGGGCCTTCAGCACTCCATTAAATCACTGAAGACACACTTGAGGACATATTCCACAGACTGTTGGTCAAGACTGCACCCTTAAGTTCACAGCTAAAAGCTGAAACACACATATTCAGAATTTATGATTTATAGGATGGACTAGCGAACCAGTTGTGCTAAATCGTCCAATGTACGCAGAAAGTACAATTTGTCCTAAGTGGTTGAGAGCGTTATCTTCTTTGATCTAGCCAGTCACAGCATTTTTGGAAAAACCAGCCTTGTTTGTTAATCTTAATAAAGTTGGAGAGTCCTGTCTGAAGCGAATGAATACCACTCTCTGACAACTAGTAGCTGTCAGAGAAAGCCTTTTCTGTTCCACAGTCAAAGGTTGTCTCAGTGCTAATGAATGAAAACCAAATAAGTGAACTGATAAAGTTACCTAAATTATTTTTTTTAAAATACTGAAGAATAGAGAGGTCATATCAATAACCCATGCTTGGTTACTGGACAGATAATAAACAATTCAACTGAAAAAAAAGACATTGAATATTTTGTTCAATGTAGGCAAGCTTTTTAGATAGTTTAGATAGTTTTCTTGTGATAGACAGTACCTTGTATCCTTGATACAGGTTTCCAGAGCTCAGAGATACGTGCTAATAACATTTCAAACTCCCAAAACAAGCACACTTCATACTGCAAAGATGCTATAACACCCAGTATACTGTTTAAATTCGGATGTAATGATGAATTTAAGTTGTTCGAAGGGTATGTTGACTGTTGAAATTTGGATTTAACTTAAAATGGTCCACTTTCTCTTAGCATGTGGGAATATTCAGTCCATGTAGCCATAACATAAAACCAACTTTTGATACGAAAAAGCGCTCGTGGTCGCGTATTACAAATAAGCAGAGTCTTTGTCACTACGCGGGGTCTTGATGAGGCAGTATGCCTTCGCATTTCTCGTCCACACAGCCATCTGCACCTCACAGCCTGGGTTCAGCTTGCAGTAACGTACAGTCAGGCCGCTACACCGAAAAAGAAAATGGCGCAGAGACTAAGTCCTCAACCCCCAAACCCTCACTTTCAGGTGGGAAATATGATGTTAAAAGCCAACTAACAATACATTCTGATACGACAAACTGATAAAACACCTCTAGGTGTGTACCAATAATGACTCCGATCGGGAAAATAATATGCGGAAACGCTTTTATTAGACCTCCCTTTTGAACAATAGGCGCTTGTGAGTGAGACAGAGGACTTAGTCTCTGGACGCCATTTCTGTCCTCCACTAAGAACTACCGTAACGTTACATTTGATCAGTGAAGACGTCCGAATTTTGGGAAAGTCCTCATTTCAACTTGTTATCTTCGTGTCATAAACTTACCATTGAAACGAGAGCCACCGTCGATCTGAAAAATCAAAGCAGATGAATGTTAAATATCGTAGTGGCTAACTAGCCGGCTAACTAACTTTGAACTTGCTGGATGGCAAAGCGAGTTTGTAAGCTAACATTAGCCCGCTAGCCGGGCTAGCCTGCTATGCTGACTGTTAGTATGGCTTAGCGGCTGATAGCGAAGCCGCTACGGCTAACACCGGCTAACGCCAATTTAGATGTGGCGTTACCCCACTTTGTCTTTGAGTTCACACCCTGCTACACTGTCCCGATAGCAAACTACACAGTACCTCTTAGCGACATTACCAATAAAAACACGATCAAACGTGTAAGGACGCTGTTAACAACAAAATGAGTTATCTCAATGTTACAAACACATTCGGCTAACGCGCGCTAGCAGGTACTATTCACAGTTAGCTAAGTTATCTTGTCAAACCGAGCCATTACAGCGGCGGTAGGAACTTATACCCATTGACAATCAGGGATGACATTACCTGGTCCTCACTGTGGGAATGGTCCCCACTCATTTCCTATGCGATGTTTGATTGAAATGTCAAGAATGAGTAACGTGTGGGGTTAGCACACACCGGCGCTGAGATGCAGGCAGAATGAAGAAAAGAGACTCAGTTGTGTAAGAGACTATAAGTCCCAATTGTACATTAATGCGCATGCGCGTAAATTTAAATGGTAGAGAGCCGTGTAGCTCCTCCTCTTGACAAAACGTGTTGCTGTGCTCCGGGACCACGATGGTCACACACTGTCCCGAGTGAAGGGGGACACATGTGTCAGGAGCACGAACTAACCCCAGGCTCAGGAGCGCAGTACTTGTTTATATGTTTGTTGTTTGTATTCACTTGATCTGATAAGTGCCTCAGAGCTAAAGGAAGGAGCAGCCCTTTGCAGGCTGCATAGTATTAGTAGTAATAATAATAACAGTCATCCTTATCGCCGTGTCATAGGAGCAAGCAAGCAAGCAAAACTTTATTCATATAGCGCATTTTATTCTAGGCGGAAGCACATTGTGCTGAACAAAGAAGCTGCAGGCACCAAACAATGCCAGCAACCGATCATAAAAGTGAATCAAATGCATTAAAACTAAGAACATAACCTCGTAAAATAGTAGTTAAGATCAAGAATAAACCAATAAAACATACAAAGACATCTAAGTCAGAACTGATGCGTAAAACTTTGAAAAGTAATAAGGCTAAAAGTAGACCATAAAAATACAATAATACATATGAATTAAGATAAATAAAAGAACTCAAACCGAATAAGATAAATAGGCCAATAAAAGATGATAACACACCAGTAAAACCAACAAAATTAGATAAAATAATAGATACACCAGTTAAAGTAAAAGCACACCGAAGTGAAAACCAATAAAAGAAATGAAATGAAATAAATTAATAGTTTAAACAGTCAAATAAGAGGTCTGTTCTTCCACATATATGCTCATACTCATGTCATTTAGTAAATATGCTTATCGAGTTTTACGTCATTTAATGATTTCAAGCATGCGGTTGGTCAGAGTAGGGGGCACATAACACACAGGAGCTTGTCCTGCCCTCCACAACCTTGACAGTCAACAGGCCTAGCACATAACAGCTCAAAGCCAAAGAGACTCAGACTGCAGTTGATGAGTGAATTGAAATGTTGGGTGTTTAGGAGGCTACTTTGAAATCATAGTTGTGCAACCTACCAATTACTTCAGACTGGACGAAGTTACCCACAGCTTAGCCGCCCTATGGTGAAATCTAAGTTAACTAAGGCTACCTAGGAAAAGTAGGTCAAACTACTTTGTAAAAATGATTAAATTGAAAATGTACATTTACTAAATATAATGCAAAAACAATCACTTCAGCAAAAATGCCACTCAATTGAGTTTATCAGAACCAGAATCAGATTTATTACCATGTAAGTTTTCAGGGGCACCTCAGGGCACCTCAGGCCCTCACCTGCAAAATGTCACTCAAATTAACACCTAGTGACCAGGATGTGTATCAAAATGACCATAAAGAGGTGCAAAGAGAAACAAAATAACTATAAAACAGACTACACAAACACAAAGAGCCACAAAACTGCCTTAAAAAAGACATAAAATGACCACAGAGATACAGAAACAACATCAAAGACAAACAAAATTATCAAAAAGGACACAACATGAATTTAAAGAGACACAAAATAACCACAAAGACACACAGAACCACCAAAAAAAAAAAAAAAAAAAAAAAAAAACTTAGACTACCGGCCTAAGACTAAAACTAAGATTGCTCAAGATGCATTTAAAAAGAGGCAACACCATCACAAAGTCTTTGTTTTGCTCCCCTTCAAATCAGTGCCCTGGGGCCCATTAACTCATTATCTGCTCATAATTATCAGACTGATGCAGCGTCTAAGCATTTCTTTTACAGCATCCAAGCCAAATTAATTGAAAAAAATATAGGGTTATGAGACACATTATGCTGTCACTTCCACCATAATAAAAAGGTAGTTGTTCTTTTAAAGGTTGTGCTTCCATTGTTGTGCTATAATATAATTTCATTATTATCATCATAATCAGTGTCATAAAATTGCCTTGAAATGAAAATAATTTTGTGTCACAATAGTTTCTGGGACAAAATATCGTACAAAAAAGAAAAAAAATTTGTTAGATAAATGTATTTCCCTCAGAGGTTATGAAAATAATGCACATGCTGGTGTATGGGCCTGCATACATTAAGAAAAAAGTATTTCTGTTAGAGTGAATGATGTTTATGATAAAGTCATTTTTATCCACAAGAGGGCGTTTCAGTCCATTCTATTACCTAGCAGTCCTTACCTGCACTACTGTACTCTGTCCTGAGTGTTTTTCAAGATTTAGCATAAAAGAGGTTTTAGATATAGTTGATCAAACAGAAATGCATTATTTCACTCTGCCAACATGTTACATGCAATTGATGTGCAGTATTTTGAATGTGCAATTTGTACTTTGTGCAATTTATTGGTGTGATTTGGTAAAGCTAGTGCCATTACGTTCATATGTGGTTTGTATTATTGTGACTGTGAAGGCACTTATGGGCACGGCATCCGAGTCCAAGACAAATTTCCATACAGGGACAATTAAGTAGATCTTATTGTAACACAAAATAGGTCTATTGTCTGTTCAAGAGTGTCAGCTTAAAACTTAAGGGGACAGAGCGCTCACATTCAGGGCCCCGAGGCTTTGGAACAATCTGCCATACGAAATCAGGCCGGCTGGGACAGTGATCTCTTTTAAGTCCTGTAGAGAGCCTTTTCTAATTTTTTCTCAAGTTCTTCTTTCCTTTAAACTGCCTATTTCCTCAATTTCAAGCATAATTGTTTTTTTCTTAATCCGTTTTCTTTAAAAACCTGCTTGTTTTATGGCTTGGGTTTGATTTTGCTGTCTTGTAAAGCAATTTATAACTCTGTTTTTGAAACATCATTATTATTATTATTATTTTTATTATAAAGAACATGATAATTTGCAGTAGTTTATCTTATTTAAGAGTTTCTGTGTGTTTGCCAGAGTTTTAGTAGAATAACAATCTTTGTTAGGGTTAGTTCACTGATATCCAACCACAATTTTTACGTTTTTTATTGATAAATTAAAATATATTACAGATCCAGCAATATGTCCTAGTGAATACTGAACACTGTGCAACTGTTTATAGTAAATGCAATACAACCATACATGTACTTTCCAACATTCAGTTTTTTCAAGGGAAAGCTCATCAAAAAGAAAAGCATGTAGTTTAAATGACCTGGGAGGCTTCAGTAACTGTTTCCTAGGTTTCATTTCACAATCTAGAGTTACAATTATGCAACACCACACAAACATGGTATCAAGTGCTTGCAGACTTTAACTTCTCAAATAACAGGTATAAAAAAACATCTAGAATAAAGTCATTTAAAAATCATAGTATAAATAATGACTGGGACAACAGCAAGATGTTCAGGAGATAAAGAAAGCAATGGTGAGGAGTTCAGAGTGTAATAGGTTTGCTCGCTGTATCTCTCCTCACATATCTACATTAACTCTGACTTCCATCATTCATAGTTAAATGTTAGAAAAATACATTTGTTTTTTTTTGTGAACAATACATTTTTTTCCCTGTGATGTTAAAACATCCGTTTCAGTTCCTGCTATATGACTGTAATAACCAACACAAAATCTTGCTGATTAAGCAAAGATGCAAGGTTATTAAGGCACTGTTGTGGGAACGTTGCGTCCTCGTCATCGCATGCGTTCACAAGTCCTCATGGTTTGGCTATGAAAGTGGCGTGGCTGGCTTTTGGTAGAAAAACATGTAGGAGTCACACAGCAACCTACGCAGTAGTTCAGGAGCCTGGGAGGAGTTCAAGCAGGCCAGCTCCTCCTCTGGCTGCGACAGGAAGTCACCCAGCTCCGGACAAGCCCGGATCTCTGGAATGTTGTAGCCATGTTGATCGTCACCTGTCATACAAAAACCCAAAAGAATAGCCTTAAGATAAGACATCAGCTTGAGAAGAGATAAAGACCAGTCACAGACGTCAGAGTGTGGTGCTATCCAATACTGTCAAGGCTGCCTTATCAGAAATAAGGCAGTCATGGGTAACAGCTCGATAGAAAAACAAAAACAAGCCAAAGTTTGCACGAACATCAGAATAAAATTCCTTATTTGGTGATTATATAATGCCACAAATCAACTTAATTCAAGCAGATTAAACAAGCTAAATTTTCTTACCGCATCTGTCTGCCATGCTGTCGAAGAAGAGCCAGGAGTGGGGATCAGGGCCGTATTTGACAAAGGACACATAGTGGCTGGTGTGAATGCAGAGCACAGCAAACAGCTGCATCATGTGCCTGGGTGCAGGACTATCAGAGGCTACACCTGCTGGTACTGCTAGAGCTTTGGGGGAGTGACCCTGCCGTGAAGGGTGAGTGTGTACCTTAAGAACAGAAAATATTAAGTTACATACGTGTATAAGTTTGGTCATTGGGATACATGACATCTAAAGGCCAAGACACACCAAACAGATATCAAAGACCAAGCAGCAACAAAGCCCAACTGTTGCATTGCCTCACATCACGTGTCTTTGAAAACACTGCAAAACTAGGGTGACAGATATTTACAAATGGTTATATATCCTTTATTTAACCAGGTAAAAGAGTCATTGAGATTTAAAATCTCTTTTCCAAAAGTGACCTGACCAAAAGGGCAGCTAAAAACAAGGCGACAACAATAAATATAGACAGACAAATACAACTATCACACAATACAAACAGCGAGCACAATCTCCAGTTAAAATGCAAAAAGTGCAATCATCAAATTTCAGTTATTAGTTATAATTTTGGTTGGACGTTGAACGAGGACCAACCCTCAGCTTGGTGTGTCAGGGCTCTAAAATGACCTTCTGGCTTACCTGTGTTTTGCATATAGTGCAGTACTGTTTTATTCTCCCTGGCTGCAGTTTGCGATCTGGTAGACACTGAAGACACTCATACTCTGCCAAGTGCCCACAGATGAAGCATTCCCTTGGAGCTGTTAGGAAAATCAAGTGACCCATAAGCATCTCTAAATTCTTTATATTCTGATTTTATTTAGTGCAGATTATGTCTGTTCCTCACAGTTGTATAGGAGATCTGTGACGTCCAGTTCAGTGGAGGGAATGATGTGAGAAAACATCTTATACTTGTTTCCAAACCTTGGCATCTGAACTATTAGACAGGATGGCATCTGAGAGACAAATAGGAAAGTCGACATTAAGGTTACACGTACTCAAGAAGACTTGATGACCTTTTGCTTTTAAGAGGAGCACATGCTCACCTCTTCAAACTTGAGGTCACCTGACAGGCAGGATGTGTCCAGTAGCTGTTGGACGGTGGGCATCTTTCCCATCTGTTCTTTTTCTAGAAAAATCTGAAAGGTGTAGGCACCCTGACATGTTTCTTCTCTCGATCTAAAAAGAAACAGAATAACACTAACTTAAAGGAATGCTTCACTCGTAAATGACCATTTGTGTTTCAGTTACTCAGTGAGTGTTACATTGAATTTTTTGAAGAACACTTTTTCTCACATGCCTCCACTGTGAATGAAGAATCCAAAAAATGACTGAACTGACCTGCACTTGTATAGCACTTTTCTAGTAATTTTTGTCCACTCAGAGTGCTTTCACACTATGAGTCACATTGATCCATTCACACACACACATTCATGCACTGATGTCCAAGGCTACCATACAGGGTGCCAACTGCTACTCAGTTTTTTTTAATTCACACACACTCAAACACCAGTGAACAGCCATAATTTGCTATTTGGAGTTCAGTATTTTGCCCAAGGACACTTTGACATGTTGACTGGAGGAGATGGGGATCGATCTGCCAACCTTCCAATTAAAAGACAACCCACTCTACCTCTGAGCCACAGCCACCTTGTTTGCTCAGTACTTCCCTAACACGTGCATTTTAGCTGAAACATTACAGTTTAAAAAACGTGACTACAAACCAACTCATACGGGCCGAGTAGCGAACCTGGGCTCGCACGTGTGTTTAAACTCTGCACAGGGAGCATTATTCATAAGCTCATGTGTTTTATATTGTGACAGTTTAGTGAAAATGCATGTGTGAGGAAGTACTGAGCGACTGGATAAACAAGACTCTGATTATACTGCACAAGTTGTGTGAGAGTTTTTGAAGAGATGTTTTGATATAGTTTTGCTGTTGGTAAACATGTTTCCCATTTGCTTCAGTTCATGAAGAATGTTTGCGTTTTTGGATTGTCTGTTCACCATGGAGGCATGTCAGAAAAACAAAGTTTTCTTTACAAGTTCAAGGTAACATGCAGTGCAATGAATAGCATGGGATGTTTAATACTGGGTGGCTAAGATCTTACCTGAGTTTAAGCAGTGGCTCCATGCAGAGCACTTTCTGAAAGAGGACAGTAATGAACTCCTCCGGGTCTGCAGTGATGCAAAGAAATTAAAAACATATGGGACTGTACCATAAGGCTGTGGTATGTCATGATGCAATGACTTAAAATCTATCAAGAAAATGCATTGCAATATATGGGTGTGTACCTTTTTCCTCTGTTCGGAAAGTGTCGCAGCCAAGATGTTTACGGAAATTCATCACACTCTCAGCAGGCACAAATCCTTGTCTGCAACAAATACATTACTTATCAGTAAGCAAACACAAGAACGCACATACTGGAAATAGCTGTAAAACAACAAAGAGCAAACACAAAGACACTCCTTGTTATGTAAGAAAGTTTGAAGCATTTGCACTTTTTAGCTAGTTAGCTAGGTAGTAAAGAAACAATATCTGCATCCTCAGGACAGAGAGTCCTTGTTTACCATTCGAGACCACTGAAATGTCATAATGTTCTTGTTTTTCAAGCTAAAAGATAATGCAAGGCGTCATATAAAAAAGCCTTGAAGACTGTTTATACCTGCGTAAACGGTTGACTATTTTTCTGAGAGTGCAGGCTATGGGTTGCTCTGAGTCAGCAGGCTTCTGGCAGATATTATCCAGGGTCATAGATGAGCTGAACAAACTGAAGAGAGAAAAACATCATTTTATCAACTCAGCACTTATCTGACTACAGTTCATCATTCTCATTTAGTTGCACATGATCCTCTCTAAACAAACTAACGTTGGGAGATTAAAGTAAATCTCAGCTGTGTTTTTAACACTGTGCTGCTTGAGTATCAAATGTCCTGAGGGGTGGTGAACTGGTTTTACCTGAAGAGAGTGGCATCAAGGTAACAGGAGTTAAAATGACCCTGAATCCCCTTCATTTTGCCCACTAATAAAGACAGGACCTCTGATTCAGGAATAGGTGGTGCATCCTCGTCTGGGTCCTCAAATAGAGGAACTGAAAACAGTAAGCAAATATACAGAAACAGATGTTCCTATTAAATGGCATTTCAACAGTGACCTCATTACTCTTTAGATATGAGAAACATGATTTTCTGCAGCAGCTTCTTACTGGTTAAAACTTGGTCCAGCTGGACAATCACACAGGCTTTTAAGAATAATGATTAATCTGCTTTAACAAAGCAGGAAGTTCACAAGACTATCAAACATGTTGCACTGATAGTAACACTGTCACAAACCGTGCATGGTTTCACTAATGCCGCCCGAGGCAGAACGGTGTGAAAATGAAGTCAAGCTATTTTTGTAACAGATTTTTCACTTGTGTACAATCCTACTGTTATAATTGTTTTCCATGTCCCCATTATCCATATCTATCTACATATATATCTACAATCAATCTATAAATGTTTTTTCAATAAGTTTTGACTTTTGGGCTTTACAACACTCCAGAGTTATTGGTTAGATGTCAAAGTTTGTATCACATGAGTCGGAAACAGTCCTACACTGCCGACACTGGAATCGAATTCAGTATAACACTAAACTTTAAACGTGTAAAAATAGACATTTAATCGAAATCATGATTTAAAATTCAAATGTCAATGTAATGAATGCAACTTTAGGTAAATCCCTAAACTTCATATAGTACTGGCATCCTGATCAAAAGGTCAGCTTGTAAAACATCCTCTATAGCACTTAAAGTTTATGTCGAGTGCCACTATATCCATCACAGTTTAGAGTGGACAATAATGAATAATATTAAGCGAAAACCTAATTCTATTTTGTGCACATAACATTTCACATTTACTAAAAATGTGAGTTAATTTTTTTACTTTGAACAACACTTAAACCAATAATATCAACTGTGTGCAAGTTTGAGTTGCTTGTGAAATGTCTGACCTGGAGGTGTGTCGATGGGTTTGTGGGTCTCCCTTCCTGTAGAGGAGCAGACAAACCTGCTGTCAGGGCTGCACTTTGTGATGGGAACAAACAAAGCCCTGTTTCCTTTGCAGGTGAAATACCTCTGGCCTCCGTACTTTCCATCAGAACAGCCGTTCACCTCATAGTCCTGAAACAATGACAACCAAATCAGGCATGAGGGAGATACTGTACCTGAAGCTTACAGAAGATGCAACTGCACAAAATCCTCCTCACTCACCAGTTCAATGCCAGCCCACTCCTCAGTCTTGCCTTCGAGGAACCCCAACCACTGGATGACTCCGTACACTGTGATCCCCGAGTTGGACACCACCTCCACCATGGACCCCACCTCCAAAGGCACATGAGATGTGTTTGAACTTTGGCTCTGAATGACACTCTGTTCTGTAAGGCTCTCCCTCACTGGTCGTGCATGAGATCCTATATTTGGCATGGAGTTGATGCGCGTCACTGCCTTTCTGTGCAGACCTGCGGAGACAGATGGAGGGTGTGTGGAGGTGTGGCGGCAGATGGTTAGAAAGTCATAAGACAATTTTTTCAAGCTTGTCACATGCTGCCTCATCAGATTGACCTCCGGCTAACACAGCACAGGTTTAGATATGAGGTATGTAGACAGCTCAGAGTTCACAATGTGCCAAAACGCAAGACCATGTGATGAATCGGCTGTTTTGCATTCCAGAGCAACAGGACTGGTTTTTCTGGTTGTGTACTGGGACCGCTGTCTCTGCTCCCCATCTGGGATCACCAGGGTTTTCTAAAGATTTTTAATGGCAGGGTTTCATTGACTGATTTAAATGAGGGGGATGAACGTTGGGATTCCGTTTCTTTTATTCTTTTTTTTTTAATGGATTGCATCGTATTTTATTTTTAAGAAATATCCCATGGAAGGTTGTGACTTATGGCCACTTTACTTACTGCCACACTGGCCATCTTTCCAGTGGAGTCCGAGGGGAACGGAGTAGGATGGGACCACCTGGACGATGTCTGCAGCACTGAACAGGGGCAGAGGAGCAGGTTTCTTGGATGACAAATTGTGATCACTGTCCTACAGGGAAGAGAAAAAAAACAGCATACCTGCATGCTCAGATGTACAGATATATGTTCTCAGACATGTGTACATTTTGCACTAATAACAATGAAAGTGGCATATCTCTCTGGCAGTTTTGACATATCACTTTTCCCCCAAAGACAAACAAGTTATGCAAATTGTTTGGTCAACCTGGTCATAATACATGTGAAGTTATGAAGTATGAAATTATTAGCTTCAGGGAAACCAGATATTTATCACTCTGAGCAAAAACCGTGCTGAACAGTAGACAAAAGTGGTTCTTGAGCTCATAATCATCAGGGAACTTTTTTTGGGGCTATACGGCACCCATCTTTTAAAAGGTACTAGACAGCACCTTTGACAAATAGTCAGTCCCACCAGGAATTTGTGGGCTGTTTTGGGAATGTTCCAGCCTGAAATGCCTGATTTCACGACAGCTTTTCTAAGCGTGTTGCAATTTTTACGGGCATTTCTTTAAATGGAATTTTGGGGGCAAGTGAAAATTGCAAAAGAGGTTGCAATGCTGCCTCAAATTACATTTATTCAGCAAAAAGTGTAAAAGAATTCGAATTGTTTTGTATTCAGTCACTATCGTAATGCTATGCAGTAAGGATAGGAGAAAAAAATAGAGACAGTACAGTATTGCAATATTTTGCATGTCAATATTGTATCAAAACATGGAGGCCAAGTATAGATTTTTTCTAATATAAATTGTTTAGTATTGCAAATACAAATTAAACCTTTGGCAGCCTACCATAGTATTAATATAAATCTCATTATCAGTCTGTGAGATAATTTTGCTGCAAAAATAATTATTTAAGTGCTATAAACTGACTAAAACGTTTATCTTTTAGTTTTTTTGTGGCTTTTTTGCTTTATTAAATAGGACAGATAGACAGATAGATGAACAAGGTATGGGGGAGAGAGGGAACATCATGCAGCAAAGGACCACGGGTTGGACTCGAACCCAGGCCACTGATAGGGACTCAGCCTACAACTACACTTTATCTCGTTAGATGTTAACTTAGATATTAACGTTTTGTTCAGGGACATAATTTGTAGTTGAGAAAAGGTAAAAAAAAAAGCCATGTATGTTATTACAATGTTCATATTGAAAACCATTTAAATAGCAATAATGCTGCAATAACATTGTAACGTGGGGCCTTTTGGTGATTCACACCCCTAATAGCACATACACAGAGATGCCATGTAACACCATATAGTTTTTAAATTTTGGAGCCTGGGGCCCCTTGAATGAGGCCAAATAATACCACAGATAAGTCAGTGTGCTTCTAAATTACACTTTTAATTAAATTATAAATGCTTATTGATCATGTCTTACAAATGTTTACTTTAAACATTTAGAATGCAAAAAAGTTGAGAGCCTCAGCCTTGATGCATTATCTTCTGGAGATAAACTGTTTTAATGTTGTAATGTTATCAAAAATATCAATTTATTGATACGTATCGGTTCGGAAAATTTCTATCAGTAGGCCTACCCATTATACGGAGTATCAGTACAACAGTACCAGCTGTTTTCTCACTCTCGCTTATTGTTAGTTTACATCAGTCGTTCTGCTGTTCTGTGCTACGAAAGAAGAAAGGTCAATTCACCTTTGTAATGTTAGAGCCTTGTTATATTTATCTTTTAGCAAACATTTTAACTTCACAGTGGTCTTGAAAATGCCATTGAATATTCTTCAAGCTACTGAAGTTAGAAATTCCAGTATCATGGCATTACATATAGAGTTTTTATTGTTTTCACCAGTGAACAAAGCTGAAGAACCATTAGGAACCTTTAAAGTCCCTGGATGGTCTTTTAGAGGCTTCTCCTCGGCTTAGTTTACTGGGAAAGTGTTTGTGTGGTAGTGGTGCTAAACAGCACCTCAAAGAACCACTAAGGAACCAACATCTCTGCTGCTTTGTTCTTTATACTTGACCCCCAATTTTTGATGCTGCAACTACTGAACCAGACAAACAGAGCCACCCACCACATATTCCAACTCAAAGCCGAGCATGTGCAGGTCGTCTTTGCTCTCCTTCCTCCCAATCTGCATCAGGTTCTTGACCAGCGCTGGCAAGTGTCCCTTCTTGTGCTTCACCACCACCAGGTCCCCCTGAGACAGCTCGCAGATAGCAGAGAACAGCTGCGGGTTACAAAGCAGCTCCAGGCGCTTGCTCGCAAGAGAGATGAAGAGCAGGAGCTGGGCCTGGTGGCGGGTCAGAGGGTAGGTGTCCTCCCTCCGCACGATGCCTCCGCTCTTCGGGCTCCCCGCGCTGCTGCCGCCGCAGTACAGCAGCCCCATCAGCTCCCCGCGCTGCACCTCCGCCTCCACGCGGCCGATACATCCTCTGCAGAAGCCTTTCCTCGACTTTCCGCGGATCACGATGAAAAACTTATCCTTCACTACTGTTTTTGGATCCATATTTCCATCAGTACTGACTGACAGTTTCAAGGCAGGGATTTTGCTTTTAGAAGCAGATAACCTGGAAACAAAGCAGCAACAGCTACGAGTTAAAGCTTCTTAACTACAAAAGTTACGAGCATTTAATTACGCACTCATTTCGAATAAAAACATATTTTCCCTTTTACCAGCACTCACCTTAATTTCCTTTTAAACAGTACTCACTTTGCCATCGACAATACAGAGAGGTTATATAGCTAGAATTAACTGGTATTTCAAGAATGTATGAGAATATTGAATAAAATAGTTATCACAATGCCCACACGTCCATACAAGAGCTAGCCTTGGAACAAACTCATTCACCTCTTTAATAAAGCAACCCTGCTCTGTAACAGTACTCCAAATCACAAATACTTATTAGAAAATATTGTACTTACACTTTTTATTTGTCAAGGACAATTACTACGCGACCGGTTACACCACTGCTGCAACATGAATGAATTTGCCCACAAAAGCAGCGGATGACTCCAGCGCTGAGAAAGCCTCTTCCTCCTGAATGTATCTGAGTAGGTGAGTTAACCTGCAGGAGTTTAAATACTGACCTGGATGTGACCGACAACGCCCACTTGGCAACTCCCAAAAATCTCCGCCCTAAAAGCAACAATGCGTGACTGTGGGTCTGATAAGAGAAGGGATTATAATGTTGCCTATTTGTTTAAACTAAATGAAGCTGCTAATTTTACATGCAACAAAAACCCATTATTATGAGGAGGGTGATGCACAGATACCAGTAAACTCAGTCAAACTGGGAACGGCTGTGCAAAGAGGATAACATAAGGGAAAAATGTGTTGCCTGATTGTTATGGCTAAACAATGTATACACAGATGTAGATTTATTACCACTGTTGTCTTAATGAATATATTAAACAGTGATAGAACTTATTCTCCTCTAGGTTTCATTAGCAAATATTGTACTTTTACTTCACCACATTTGGGATAAATGTTATTTGTTACATTGCAAATTTGGATCAGTCATTTGAAATATATTAACATTAAATCAGCTGAAGAATATAGGACGTATTACCATAGGTCAATCATCTTAGTAGTATATAAAGCAGATACTAGTCCCACCATTAGCAGCTGCAATA
Organism: Plectropomus leopardus; assembly: GCF_008729295.1. NCBI lineage: Eukaryota > Metazoa > Chordata > Actinopteri > Perciformes > Serranidae > Plectropomus > Plectropomus leopardus. Next base: position 18,175,973 of record NC_056464.1, on the reverse strand, counting down.
TCAAAGCGATGAACACAATGCATCAATTATTATTCAGTAAAATTCTGAAATAGGCAGTTTTACATTATGAGTACCTTTACTTTTGGTACCCAAACTATTTTTTTATTTTAGTACTTTTGTACTTTTATCAAGTGTTGAAAGAAGGACTTTTACTTGTATTTTCCACAAGAACAATATAAGACAAACATAAACACTACTAACAGAAACAAACGAAACATGTAGGAGGTTACAGGAAACAGTCTCTGGTGCAGAGAAATCACAGGTTATAAGAGTTCAGAAAAATCTGGTCTAAGATCATTCTCTGTATAAGTGAAATGCATATAGCTTTAACCCATAGCTATCAGTTAGGAATCCGTTTAAGTTTGACTGAATTATTGATGTACTGACTCCTCAGTACCAACTTTTGTTTTGACAAAATTGCAAACACTGACACTATAAACTGATGCAGGAAAAATCACAGTAAATTAAGAGCTTGACATTCAGTAGTCACTGATGGAGGACAACTAAACCCTCAGTTCAAGAAAACCTAGGCCCTTGTTTAGCTGCATATATGTATTGACACATTTTTTAAGATCCAGTTCATGACCTTTGACTCTTGTCTTCTTGGCTTTTCTGTCATAATCTGCATTGTGACATTAGGACTGACATATGGATTAGCCTAAAAAACTCCAGTGCAGCTTAATTTCTCAGAATAAAGTTACACGAAGACAGCAAGTCTCCGTTTACACTGAAATATTACTCACCAGCAGCTCAGGAGAAACAGTGTCAACAGCAAACTGTTGCTGTTGAGTAACCATTGCCTTGAGTGACATGTTTGTCTGCTAGTACACGTATAACACATGTGACATGTCCTACCCTGAGACACAGTTGGTATGCATGTGTGACAGTATGTTGCCTTCACGTCAGCTTTACATAACATAGCTTCTTCAGCGTACATAGCAGCCATGTGTCCTCAGTCGGCATAAAACCTTTGTCTATTGTCCTTTGTTTAGAAATAAATAACAAAGTATCAGGTTGGAGCTCAAGTATGATGTTATTCCTTTAATCAGTTGAAGACATTTCTTGTGAATAGACATTTTGCTTTCTTAATAGAAAGTACCTGTTGAAAGACTGCCCTCTGCTGGCTGATGATCAAAACAACATAACATATCAAACACTGGAGAACAATAAACTTTCGTCATACAATACAACAGTATCTTCAGAATTCAATTCAGATGCTACCATTTCATAATATGCTCTTTGAGGATATTTATGAAAAAACAAAGTTAATGAAAACAATAAAACTAGAATAAACTATCAGATAACTGAGGTACTGTTATAGGCGTAATGGTGTCTCTGTTCCTCAGGATCCCCTGGACAGCAGAGTTTATCTTCTTTCTCTGAACTACATGGTCCTTTTCATGCACTTTCTCTTCTGGGAACTCAACTGATGAAGGGGTTTGGAAAGTGGGCCATTATTGAAATAATATGGGAAAAATGACTAATAGTATTAGCAACAAAGGCAAACTATTGAATAATTTGTCATACTTACTGTCAACAAGAAGTCTCTGTGAGAGGCTGTCATTTTTCTCTTTATGGGAGGACAGTGCACTGATCAGCACCTAATGCACAAAAAATGTTTTTGCATTAAAAATTCTTACATCTCCCACTGAATCAGAGTCAAAACCATTAAAATGTTATGGATCAAACCTGGGTGATCACGTTTAAACTCTGTTGTCCACCTGAGCTGCTCAGTGCCATGTAGATCCCACATTTATTCCATGCTGGCACCACTATTGTGGGCATTAGAGATGATAGGGGCCTCTTTCCTGGTTGGACTCTGTTTTTCTATATCACAAATAGCAAACAGTGAATCCAATTCCCAGAAAAAAATGTTTACATTGTATGTTACTTCAAGCCACAGATAGGTTACATTTGCAATTTTTTTTTGTAGCGGATACTAAAAACTTTACACTTTAACAATGCTGTGGTTAGCATGGGGTTAGGTTTAGGTACAAAAAAACTCATGTTTTGGCTTAAAATGCTTGGCTTAGGGTGCCTAATACCTGCTGGAAATGCAGCGATGCCTTGGTAAAACAATCTTTTTTCATGGCACTTTCCCTGCAGGAAATGCAGCAATTTCTTTGTAAAAACAAACTGCTTTTTGAGCCATAACTCTAACCAAACACTCAAGTTTGGGGCCTAAATAGCCACTGAATAATTACAGCAATAGGTCCCCCGGAAAAAAAAAACAACCAAACATGTTTGGTGCATAAAAAGTCTGCTGGAAACACAAAATGACTTGTTAAAAGACAACTTGTTTTGTTGTTTTTTTGGTCCTAAACAATGATCTGCTGTATACAAAATCACTTTAGAAATACTGACATGATAAGGATCAAACATGCAAATGTTACATTTTTGTGATTTGCAAAAATGTACAATACCAACATTTTCTTCTGATGACTGGGCTGAACAGTGAGTGATATTTAAAAAAACAAAAAAAAACACACTTTGACTGATTGTATTGGGTGAGATTTCTAATGATAATGCACCTGGTTGGTAAAGATTTGCCCTTGTGTTTTGTTTGGCCAGGCGAAGTCAAGGATGAGGCTGTTGAGAATAACTCCTGACCGTGTTATGATTCTGCTTCCGAATGGTGCGTTCAAGGAACTGCAAGATAATAAAGACAAGAGATAAGAGGTAAGAATGTCAGTGTGACCAGCTGCACATACCACACATAGTATCCTCCTGCTGTGATTACTCATCTCCGACTGTAGGTACCTTACAACTGACACCACGAGGCCATCTGGTCCCATGACTGCTACCTGTCCAGCCCTCAGCTCTGTGTGTGGGGAGTGGACACTGGAGTAGTTCTCAGGTGGAGGTGTATGGGAGGAGTTAAACCTCTGTTGAAGGATTTCAGCCTGACTCTTACTTCAGCAAGAGCAGAGAAAAAGAAATGTACAGGAAGTTGACTGAAATGCCTGATGTACTGATTAGAGATTGCAGTCAATTATGACACAAAAGAGGTAACACCCAAAACTGATCTGTCATGATTTATGACCTCAAGCTGAACTAGAGCAGAATGCCTCAAGCAATCAATCAAAAGAAAATTAATTCTGAGAGTCAATTAATCATTTCAGTCATTTTTCAAGGAAAAATGCCAGCTATTTTCTGCTTCCAATATGAGGATGTGATGCTTTAGTAAAGTGAATGTTGCCAGTTTTTAGACTCTTGGTTGGATAAAAAAAGACATTTGAGTCCTTCTTTCTGGCATTTCTTAGAATAAAAAAACATCACTTATTTAAAGAAAAAAGTCTGATTAATCAATCATGAAAATAGTCTTTAGTTGCAGCCCTAATTATACTCATGGTTCCTGAATGTGGTTTACCTCAGCAAGTCAGCGAGCAGCTCAGTCACAGAAGAGTCGTATTTAGGGTCACCCAAACCACGAGCCACAGCCAAAGCTCCTTTTGAAGCCTTAATAGGTAGAAATGAATCATTCTTATGTAGGAATATATATATATATATAGATATATAAGTATCAAGTATGATATTTAAGCTTTGGAATCCAGTACCTCAGCGATCCAGTGGTGTATTTGATTTTCAGTGTTATTGCTCTCATTGAGATGGAGGCTTTTCAAAAGGTTGACCACTGATATCAGTGCTGCACCAACAGATGGTGGAGGAGGAACCTGAATAACTGAGTCTAAGAGTAACACAATATAGATAAAAGTATCACACATACACATTTATGCAGTCTATTTTTGAAGAAAGTTCAGTCTTTACCATTGTAAAAGCCTTCCACTGGCTGCTCCACTTGTACACTGTAGTTACTGATGTCATTTCTGCTCAGGACCCCTCCATTAGCTCGAACCTTTGAATGAAAACCAAGCATAAAATGTAAACATAATTGAAATTTGAAGTAAATTTTACTATATATTTTGCTACAAAACCAGACCCATTTAATGTGTGGATGTCATTCACCTCCTCCTCTATTTCTTGTGAGAAATTCCCATCATAGAAGTTCAACAGACCCGCCTCGAGGACTCCAGCCAGACCGGACATCCTCAGAAATGAACCAGGAAGCAGAGCTTTGCCATCTGGAAGGAACATGTCCCTAAATCGTTGTGACCGCTGCTCACCCTTTACCTTTGACATAGCCTCAGCTGTAGAATTACACAAAAGAGTGTCAAACTCTGGTATATCTTCTAAGGTAATATTGTAAAGTTAGATTGTGATTAAGTGCTTAAATACATGTCACCACCCAAATGATCATTTGTATGTCATGTTGTTACAGGGAATTTAGGAAGACTACTTTGTTTTTCTCACATTCCTCCACAGTGTGTGGAAAATCCAAAAAAGGCAAACATTCTTAATGAATTGAAGTAAAGAGGATGTTGAACAACAGCAAAACTATATCAAACTTTTACACAACTCTTACAGTACAATCCAAGTCTTATTTATCCAGTCATTTGCTTAGTACTTGTCAAATGCATGTATTTTCACTAAAACCACTTAAGACACTTTTGCATATTCAACACAGGTGCACTACTAATCCCTGCATAAGATCATTGATGCAGAAATGCTTTATGACTGTATAAATGAGACTTGGATTATACTGCACAAGTTGTGGGAGACAGTGTGAACAGATGCTTTGATGTGGTTTTATTGTTTTTAAGTGCCCCCTTTTACTTAAATTCATCAAAAATGTCACTATTTGTTCTTTTTCTTTTTGATTCGGCGCTCACAGTAGAGGCATGCAAAGTAACAAAGAGTGACTAACTGACATACAAGTGATCATTGGGGAGATGAGGCATTCCTTTACGCGAGAAAATGTAAAGACCAATGTTTTGACCTACCAAGACTGAAAGACACATTGAAACCTTCCTTGGCAACAGCAGCAGCTCTTGAGACCACATCTTCCCATGATAGACTGCAGAGATTTTGTGGTATGTCATATTGATTTAATGGTAGAAAAAGACTGACCACAGAAAAACAGAAACACTTTATCTAAACGTAATTTACCTTCCATACTGGCTGTGAGCACGGTGTAACCCTCTAAGCATACCTGGTACTCCCACTTGCAGACCTGCCTGAATATGCATGTGTGAAACGATGCATGTTAAATGGGCTGATAAAATGATTAATCGAGCCCCTTCCCCCTATTTCATTACCTTTAACTCTGAAGCATTTTGCAGCATCTCCACTTTGAGTGTTTTGGGTGCAGTCCCCTGAAAGTTAATCACACTGGTGTTGTTCTTATGGCTGTCATGAACTAGCATTACCCCGCCGCTGCACAAAGAGAATTAGGAAAGGATGAATGTGTGATGTGTGTGAGACACATGCACATATTTTTTACATTCAACATATAGGTCAGTCACATACCCACCAACACCTGACACATGTGGATGCACAACACCCAAACACAGAGCGGCAGTGATGGCTGCATCCACGCTGGATCCACCATCACGAAGGACTATCTGTCCGAGTGCAGTGCAGCGCTCATGATCTGACACCACCACACCTTTTACAAACACCTGGGAAGTAACTGTAATAAGGATACATGATGTACTTGTGGTAATTCTTGTGTATGTTATAGAGCATGACATACCAGACACTCCCCGAGATATATACGTAAGATCAGAGCAACGGTCACTGCAATAACAAAGGTGATAGATGCAGCGTAGACACGCATGGGTGTGTCCTCAGTGGAGGAGTCCTCGTCTGTCTCTTTGAGCTGTGACACGCTGCCGTCTAATAAATGTGGGCTACCAGAGGCCAGCTGTTTCAGAGGGATGTCCTTTGGGAGATGGCTGAGGTCTGTGGCAGCAGCAAGGAAACAAAATTTAAATCTTTATTAAATCTTTTAAAAATGGAACTGTTTTTTAGGGCCCAGTTGTCCAGTTGGATGAGACACCTTCAGTATGTGTATTTCAAAACTTTTTAGAAGAACTGGGATACTTGTGGTCCAAAAAACATTGGGATTACTCTGATCCCAGCACAAGAGTGGAATCAGGAACAAAATGTTTATTTTCTAACTGGTCAAATATATATGTTTTTATTTAAGTTTTGCGCTTGATTTGTTTAAACATTACATCAATAGAGTAGATAAAATAGACATTAAGCTTTACATAGCTAGCAACCTACGCTGTGATGTGCTGTCCCATTGAGAGCACTGGTTATCCAGTTTTAGTTATCTTGAAAAGTTTGTATCTTGATCAGTGTGATCCAGTCCTATTCTGCTTTGAAAAAAAAGTGCAAAAGTAAAATGGATTAGCTGATCATAGACAGCAAAACATTAGATTTCCAAATCCAGATCAGTCTGACCCAGATTCTTTTTTTGAACAACTGGACCCAGGTCTTGAAGACCCAAAGACCCTGTCTGTTTTCTTGCTTGATTTATATTCAGGTGATTTACATACACAAATTACCATCATAGCAGGTGTAAATCAATTGAAAAGAAATACAACAGCATCTTGTGTAGTGAGAGCTACCATTGTAATCTGCTTATGTTATATTTCCTCTCACCATGGTTTTCATTCAGGTCACAGGTGAAGTTCGGAGATGAGCTATCAGCCAACTGTGATGAACCAGCAAAACTATTATAACTGGATGGTAACTGCTTGTTGAGTTTGGTTTCAGGAGAAACATCCATCCTCACTGTACTCACTCGCAGGCTAAGAAAACAGTTCTTCACAGGTCTCCTTTTTGTAAAACTCCATGAACTGCATCCCTCCTTAGTAATCAAACACAGAAGGTGCAATCGCCTCCCAACCAATGAGATCTCAACATTTCCACTTGTCAAACTGTGACTAGTTCAATGTCATTGGAGATTATCATTTTACTCATAAATAAAGCACAAGTTGCAAAGTCATAATTTTTTATTGTGGTACAAAAAAAATGTTTTACATCAGTTACATACAGGTAAATAAATGCACGTCCATACACAGATCACAGCACCTTGTCTTAAATGTGAGAGAATACATTTTGCATAGGCTGCACTCATCCACATGTAAATCCACATGCATACAAACAAGAAAACATCTCATTTCATGAGGTGAACATCTTCATTCCAAATTCATGTACAGTACGAGTTATATTGTAGCTGCCTGTTATAGAGTTATTGTGATGAGTTACATCAAGATCAGATATAGAGCTTAAATCTGCACACGACTGAAATGTGATATTATGTGTGTATTGGAGTATGTTTTTAATAAGTATGATGCGTAGATGTACGAGGAATATTTCCCAGCACAACCAGAGCCTCAGTGGCTGAGGTTGCGATGTCCTGGCTGTTGGAGGTGGAAGGAATGATGTTGGACTCCTTGGCGAACACGGTTCTGGCGTTGAATGGCGTTACGGGACATGTGATGTGGGTCTGCCCAGGCCTTCGCCTTCTGGACGCAGGTTAGCTGTGTCACTTCCAGCAGAGCTTTAGGCTGAGGAAAAGAGTCTGCGATAGCTCGACTGCTGCTGCTGTTGTTGGTTTGGACTGCAGGCTTTGGAGACAACACACTGGAGAGAAACATAAGCAACCGTGTAAATCTAACAGCCTGAGTCAGTGTTCATCAATATGAGTCAATGTGAAATTTTTGGAGATTTTGGAAAAAAAGTTGTGTGGCATTTGCAAAGAAATGGACTACGTTGATAGCTGGTATGTAGCATTTGTTCATGATAGTGAGAGAGAGATATGAAAGCAGAGAGATGAGAGGACCTGCAGCAGAGGGCCCTGGGTCAGACTTAAACCCGCCTCTCCCACTTCTGTGTGCTACCAGGGTGCCCCATGGTATTGATTTCTTGAAAGGATTCCTCCTGCTTGCTCACCTGATGTCAGCTTGCATGACTGCAGCTGTGTCTCCAAGAGGAGCAGAGTCTAGTGGCTGGGTGTCAGTTAGCTCTGTACTCTGGTTCTCTGCTGATCCTGCCTCTGTGATGACAGGATAAAGTCATATAATTAGGCAATAATTTATTATGGAGAGACACTTCAGCCAAACAATGACCATTTGTATATCAGGTAGTCATTCTATGCTTCCTTAAATTCATGGAGAAAACGTTTTTCTCGCATGTCTCCACAATAAACAGAAAACATATTGACTTATTGATTGGGCAACACATTTAACAACAGCAAAACTGCTTACACAGTATGTGCAGTATAATCCAAGTCTTATTTATCCAGTCCTATTCCCAGAGCTTGACAAACACATGCGTGACAGTGAAACTTATCTACATTTTCTTCAATGCTTAAGTCCAATACTTAGCCCCCCCCCTTAAAAAAATGTAGTTTTCTTCACCATTTTGAAGTAACATTGCATGACTAATTGGTTCAAAAAATTGTCTTTTTGTGGGTACAATATTCATTTGAAAGCAGGTCCTCCTTCATGAGTCTAAAATGACATCACCATGCACAACAATATGATTACACACCATGCTCAACAATATGATTATTATTAATGTGATATTAATTTCAACTGCACTGTCCTACTTTTCCACTTATCAACATGGTCATTGGTGTCAGATTTAAGTTGCAATGATGAAAACACCAAAATAAGCCACAAAATGTGCCTGTTCAAAATTGTAACAATGCATATTCCTATTGTCATATCACAGATATCCTCAGAGTAAGAATAAGAAGCTCCATGACTGACCTTGATGACTCACAACCAACCACCCTTCTTCCACTGCTTCTCCAGACTTCACGTCTTCTGGGATCTCCTCCTCTCCCCCAAAAAACAGACGGGTGATTGTTTTGAACATTTTCTCTTTGTCTTCTGTTGAGGTGTTTGTGTTTGCTGTTTTTTCCGTCTTCCTTTCCCTCTTTGTTCAGCAGGAGGCTCGGGTGTTGGGACGGTGTTTAACTGCTAAAGACAAGAAACGTGGGCTACATATTCACACAGCATCACTGCTAGAAATGCTAATCCCTCTTTGACTGTTTGGGTGTGATACCATGCCAAGAGACCCCTCCTTCATTATTATTTTTCAAATTTAAAGCAATCTGGGTCAGCTGACTGGGGTGTCCAATGAAATTTCCTTTAATACAGAGGTCTGAATGATTATGTCCACTCCCCAGAATTTCATTGTTGGGGTCCATCTGTCTCCAGATACATGGGGGAGGGGCTCCTTTTATCAAACATCTTGTTAGTGCAAAAACTCGTCTGCTCCTTTAGATAGACTGAGATGGCACCATGTTAAGCCAATGCACTGAATCAAAAATGAACACTATTATTTCCTGCAATGCACATTAATGTAATGTTGTTTTCTTGCTATTGTGTTGCGTTTTACTCACTGCCATGCAATACGGGATACATCACAAACAAAATTGGAGGAAAAAACAACACTTGCAGCCGCAAAGATCAAATAAGCCTTACTCAGTCAGTTTAAATGTATTTTTTGATTTTGTTTCAGGTCTTTTGGGTCATGCAGTGTCCTCAGATGTTTGCAATTTATATGACCTTCAATGGCTGCTATCGAAATAAACTGAAACAACCAAACAGTAAACGTCACATGCAATTTTAGGACAAAATCGCAGAAAATGTTTCTCAGATGTAATTAACTAAGGTTATATTATTGTCTGACAAATGCACTCATTTTTCCTTTGAATGAAAGTAGCTCTGAGGTGTTCTTACCTGCGGTTAGTGTGTCGCAGTTTCACCATTGCTGAGTGTCAGTTTGATAATTTTCGCAGGTACCTTTAATGTTTTGATAGGTCTATATAAGGCTGTGGCATTACAGCCAAACAGGATTGTTGTTCTGTATTTCAAATCTTCAACCGATCAAGAACAACACAAGACCCGCCTCTGTCCCCGCCCACCAGGAGCAAACAACCAATCACAGGCCGCGGAATGCGCTTGCGCCCTAATGCCCATCCATCCACCCACCGTCTTCCGCTTATCCTGGGCCGGTGATTCACATGGTGATTCATGCCTGTCAAAGTTTATGAAGCGTTCACTTGTACTGTCTGCCGGCTCCTCGCATGTCTACCCAGCTGTCCAAACTGCAACACTGGTGAATATCCAAAGCACTGACAGCACCTACACCAATTTATTCGTCAGTATTTTGCTGTTTGACCACATGAAACGCTCGTGACAAAGTCGGATGTAGCCTGTGAGATGCTTACTCTGTCAAAATGTTTGGTGAAGTTTGTGACATCAGGTTAAATGGAACAAATAAGTCTAAACATCCTGGCCTCTTTAAATATTAGCAGCCAGACTGGTCCCAGAACTTGTAAGGAAATGTGGCACGTTGATCATCTCTGTTTGGTAGTAGGAGTTCTGCAGCTAAAACACCAACAGTATAACAACAAAAACGTTTGTAGGGTGTTGCTTTATATTAAATGTTTGACTTAAATTGAAAAAAGTCTTTTGCTGGTCAAAGATGGTCGTAGATGGTCCTGACCCAATTCTTGCTGGTCTTGGATGGTTGGACATGTTGGTGTGACCAGGCTGTCAAGCTGTGCACATTTATTTTTACTCATACCACATGACAGGGGAGGTAAATAATTGATGGCCTTTGTTTTTAAAACTCCCCCCTTATGACACTGTTATTTCTCCATATTCAAGGGCATTGATTTTATTAACAGAAACTTGAGCAGCTAGAGTGACCATCACAGAATAGTATGACCAGTTAAATCATCAAAAACGATGCAAAAACACATCATAAGCTGGTCGACCAACTTAACCATCTTAATTTGGTCATTGTGTTTTTCTCAGCAGGGTTGACTTTTTTTGGGTTAAAGGGTTTTGAGTTAGTACTTAATGCATTCAGGTAAAATCGGGTAAAAAATTCAGCTGAAATACGACATTTTTATACAGTGAAAGCAGCATGTTTTTATGCCTTTATTTGCCATAAAATTATGACTTATGCTATTGTGTGCCATCCTGTGAAATCTCAGACATTTTTAAGATTTTGTCACTTAAAACAATTTTTAAAATGATTCTGTGCGTCCATGTCAGCAACAATACTTCAGAATTAGCCATAAACATAACACACACATGCCCATTGTAGACAATTTAGTACCAAGGAAACAGGCAACAAAAGAACGGGAGAGCATATCAGAAAAGTTGGCAATCTTTTTTAATGAATAGCCACATATTTTATAAATTATTTACTGAATTAATGACTGAACTGATACATGGATTTAACATTTTAAAAAACAAACATGATTGTCCCATTTTGCCTTTCCAGCTGTGTCATTTTATCTGAATGTCACCATATTGTCATCACCAAAATATGTCATGTTTGAAGGTCCACAGTTTCTAAATTATTTTACTTAACAACATATTTTTTTTCATAGAAATATAGCAGAGAGCAATAACAAGTTCTAAAAGTAACACTTAAGGTAGTCTGCAGACTTTTAGGTGGTTTTCCTGATAATCTACCAAAAAGTGTCCCACATAACCTGACCTCAGCCTATGGATGGGTCTCTTAATACACCTATGGGATATCTAGATTTACTAAAGTTAACATAAATGGCTTCGTGCGAAAATAGTCTCCTAATGAGACAACCAAGCAGTAAACGTCAAATGCAATTTGAGGATAAAAATCACAGAAAATGTGTCTCTAATATAAGTAACTATGGTTATATTATTGTCTGACAAATGCACTAATTTTTCCCTTGAATGAAAGTAGCTCTGCGGTGTCCTTACCTGCAGTTAGTGTGTCGCAGTTTCACCATTGCTGAGTGTCAATCTGATCATTTTTGTAGGCACCTTTGATGTTTTGATAGATCTATATAAGGCTGTGGCATTACAACCAAAAAGGGTTTTGTTCTGAATTTCAAATACAGATCAAGCTGTGATTTCAGTAGCTTCTTCATTCATGTGACAGTTTTGATACATGTGAATATGATGCACAGAGCGTGTGTCTCAGTCCAGCTACTTTTATTAGTTGTGCTGCATCACCAGCACAAAAACTCAAAATTAATGTCTCTTTGTTTTACCCACTAGCGGTTTAATCCCACTCAGTGATGGAAACCATCTTCTTTTCTCTTTTTAAATATATATATATACATTGGGGGGTTTTCTTGCCTCCGTTAGATAGGAGAGATGTAGTGTTAAAGGTGGAGAGAGAGAGAGGCGCTGACATGCAGCAAAGGGCCGGGGACAGACCCGAAACTGCGACCTCTGCGGCGAGGACACAGCCTATGTCCACAGGGCAGTCCTATCTGTGGCATCCTGTCACAACTTTCACAGCAATTATTTTGTGGGAAACGAACCCTCATAAAATCCCTTAGTATCTATGTCAATGACCCAGTTTTGATTTCATGAATATATTTACATCAAACTTTTTGCCATGTGTCCTGGACATCCTGTCACAACTTTCACAGCTGCTATTTTCATTTTTGTTTTTTTAAAACCCTTGGCAAATCTCCTAGCTTCATTATCAGTGATAAGTGATTTTAATCATTGTTTGAAGAATTAGAGGAGAACAAGTCCAACAGGACAGTTTGTCATTTCATATGTGACAACTGTGGATTCTCATCACTTAAGATTAACTGTATCAACGCTCTGATGGATTGTAAACAACTGTAAAACTGCATAAGGCAGTTTTATATTTTACACATTTTACACTCCTCACATCTATATTATAATTTAAATATTCGCTGATGAGTGTTATTGTCTATTACTCTAATTTTTTTTTACATTTTAAACACTTACATACTCAGCATATTTACATACTTTATTTTAAATATTTACATACTGTGCTAATTGTGTACTCTCACTGTATTTATATTTCTGTGTTATTCGATTTTTTTCCACAGTATTTATATTTAGATTTTGCATGTTTTAAAATACATCTTTTTGCAATCATGTAACACATATAGTGAAAGGAAAAAAAAATAGAAAGGAAAAAAAATGCATAAAATGAAAACAGAAGTGCTCCTCATATATTAAAAATGGTAGTCTATACAAAATGGAGTAGTGTAATTACAATAAATGCAAAATATGAGACGTATTTAAATGACAAAAAATAAGTAAATTCTCTTTTATATGCTATATACTTGTGATGGTACTTATTTATACTTGCTATAATTTTCTGTGCTGGTATCAGGGCGACTGGAAGGAACCAAAATTTTCCCCCGGGATCAATGAAGTATTTCTGATTTTGATTCTTCTGATACTTTGTGTTCATTAGCATAACGAGAGCACATGTGAGCACTACCTTTTCTCCACAAGATGTCGCTGTTAATCTACTGAGTTGTTGCAAGGCTGCTGCAGCCTGTGTGTCAAGGTGAAACTTTAGATAGATGAATAATTATTTAGAATCATCAATTATAAATGACTGTGACGCCACCAAAACAACACAAGAAGCATCTTACAACACGAGCCAGCCCGAGAGCAGTACTTAAAAGTTGTTTCTTTCTGTTATTTTAATTGTGATGAAATGTACAATTTAGTCGAAATATTTTTGGTGTTTTCAATGTCTAGATCCCATTCACTTTCACATAATCCCAAATTCAGAAAAACAAAACAGTTGTGATGACTAAGTGTAGGGGAATAACTCTAACCACAGCCAATTGTTATCCACGGACACGTTTATGCGGTGAGCTGGAGACTTTAAATGAATCATATGTTTGAACGTGGCTGTGTTTTTGATAATGTTTCCCAGCAGACGTTAGTAACAGCAGGAAGTCCTGACATCAGTATTTATACAAGGTGCTGTTGGATTTTAAAACGGAATTAAACAAGCAAATTGCTAATAATATTCTTATGTTTCTGCACACCTGCATGGTGTCACGGTGTGTGATTAAAAGTTGTGACACTCGCGTCATTTACATACAGTAATTACCATAGTTGGCTACTGTTTCTTCACCTTCTCTCGTCTGCAGGTCAAACACCAATGGGTCCCCGTGTGTAAACGCTGCGAGGCTCGTGTTTTTGTTGTTGTAAAGAGTGTGAAGGCTTCATCCTGCGCACTCGAGCAGTGATAGGGGAGGTGGGGAGGGCCCTCGGGGCGAGCACACCCCTACCGCCTGTGTCAGAGTATTTCAGAACAGAGACCAGTATTTAGTCACTCTGCATGAAAACTGCACACACGCACGTCTCTGCCCAAGTCCACTCCTCTAACTTGTGGACTACATAGGAAGACATTTCTCTTGTGTCGTGCGGATCCGAGGACCACGATTCGATTATTTTTCACTCTTGTAGAAACTGTGCGTCGTGACCACAGGATACTTTTACGCACAGTTCTTCAACGCTCGCAAGGACAATGCCTCGATCCTTCTTGGTCAAAAAGTACTTCGCGAAACAAAAGCCAAACTACAGTGAACTGGAATGTCAAAATGGTGAGTTGAAAATACTTTTTGTATGAATTATGTAAGTGATTACACAAGTGCACAAAGTTACCAAAGTACCCGTTTTCTCAAGTGTAGTGGCACATTCAGCTAAAAAAAGTAGAATGTAATTTTTTTTAGAAAAAACAAAACAACACACTGTGTTATGCTTTTTGTGTCTGGTTTAACTACAAACCCAGCTACTCCCTGTTCAAGTCGGGGCCCGTTAGATGCACTTTCCCCCCTTTCTGCAACCAGACAGAGCTCCATTCATGTTACAAGCCCTTGTGAATACGTGGGAGGAAACGGCCCATGAAATCTTCCCATGGCTCCAGCTTTATGCTCAGAAATGTTGAGAAAAACATGACTATCATTTAAATTAATAGACAGTTTAGATGTAGATGTCTATCACTTAAATTAATAGACAGTTTAGATGTAGATGACTATCACTTAGATTAATACAGACAGTTTAGATGTAGATGACCATCACTTAAATTAATATAGACAGTTTGGATGTAGTTGTAAAGTTAATGATACATTTGAAATGGTGAATTTGTTGTCTGTTCTTTAATTCAATTAAAAACTGTTTCTGTACTGTCTGTTACTGGCTGTATGTGTGAACCATCCTTTTTCTTTTGTGTCAGACACTTCACTGGAGCGCTTTCCTCTTGCTGAGCTGCCATCAGGGGATAACACATCCACCTGCTTCACAACAGGCCTAGTGTGGGACCTGAGCGTCCTACCTGCCCTCTACCTGCCCACCTCCCAAACAGAGCCCTCTGCCGCCCCAGGCCCCTTGGACCTCAGCTCCCCATCCAGCCTCAGCAGCAGCGCCAGCAGTTGTGGAGAGGAGGATGAAGGCCGCACCTCAGACCCCCCCAGCCCTGAACCTGTACACACATATGCCCCTCGCCAGCGGATGAAATGCACCGGCGTTATGCCTCATATTAGTCCCCCTGAGGAGGAGGAGGAGAGGGAGGCCCCCGTCACAGCAGCCAGGCCGGCCTTCCTCTGCAAACACTGCCCCAAAGAGTACACCAGCCTGGGGGCTCTGAAGATGCACATCCGCTCACACACCCTGCCCTGTGTGTGCACCACCTGTGGAAAGGCTTTCTCCAGGCCGTGGCTGCTGCGCGGCCACATCCGCACACACACAGGTGAGACTCATCACACATCCTTTCTTACCTGCTGAATTTCCACTTTATTGTTGATTAATGAGTGAAGAAATCAACCTAGGTGTTGCTGTGAAATCTACATTTGAGTTGCTCTCATTGTGAGTCACCGCGTCATTTTAGAGCAGGATATCCATGACAATCACTTTGATGAGCTCAACATTTGATCAGCAGACATTATCACATGGGGAAGCCCACCGTAGACTCTGCGCTCATTGATCACTCATTGTGTTTAATGTCCCAGCAACAATGACTCGTCGGCTAATTATCTTATCACGGCTGCTGGGGAAGACGGCAGATTGGGGACACAGGGGGACAAAGGGTTTAAAGAATGCCTGGAGGCTCTGTGCTATCACTGAGCACTTTGTACCTGCAGCAACTTGTTAGCTTGCTAATCTAATTTGCTTCTGATTGAATCACGCTAATTCAGTCAGGCTCTGACCCCACCAGCCTGCCGTGTGCTTCTTCATTATATCCAGACTGTTTGTTTTTGTTAGGTGTTAATGAAGACTCTTGTAAACTCAGAAATGTATGAGGACAGCTGTTGATGAGTTCCAGTGAAGTCATATGACGTGTGTTTCCTCCCTCTTTCTACCCAGGTGAGCGCCCATTCTCCTGCCCCCACTGCAACCGAGCCTTCGCCGACCGCTCCAACTTGCGGGCTCATCTGCAGACCCATGCTGAGGTGAAGAAGTACCAGTGTGGCGTCTGCTCTCGCACCTTCAGCCGCATGTCGCTGCTGCAGAAACACAGCTCCTCCGGGTGCTGCTCCTCCACGGTGTGAGACGCCACAGAGAGAGACAGAGGGTATCCAGTCAGAGCTCAGGGCAGTGGAGGGGCTAGTGGCCACAGAGAGAGGGGTCCACACAAGCCCAGCTGGTCTGTTGACGACCTGTAAGGCCACAAAGAGCATGAAATGGCCTACTTTAAAGAGACCTGGAGGGAATCAAGCCTCATTACGGATCTGACTTCACAAGCCATTTAGCGTCTCTGCAAAAAAAAAAAACCCAAAAACATCTGAGCAGCAGATTTGTTCTCTTTACAATCTAGATTGAGGCTGGACCAAATCTGAACTGAGCAATGCCGACACTCAACTTAATATCAGCCCCTTTGTTGCCATTGTGCCCATTCCAAAGACCAAATATGTAGTGAACTCATCGGGGTAAGAGGTGTTCTTTCCTGTCTCTGTCCTGGTGCCGGCCAGCTCAGGATCATAGCCTACACACAGCTGCTGAGAGGTAGGGGTGCGTGGGTGGAATAAATCTCTCAGCGTGCCTCACAACGCGCGCACACACATACACACACACACACACACACACACACACACACACACAAAGTCACACACACACATAAAAGCCAATGCACACACAGCTGTCCCTGGTACTGTGGTGTAGATAGACGAGGTGCTAACAGGTGCTACAGCCATGACCTTCGCTGGCTGATAGCAGGTGACTTCCACTGCCCTTGGTTTGCTTAAGAAAAAAGAGGAAGCATGTCATTACAAAAGAATGGCATCAGTTAGTCTTTTTTCACCCGTGAGGATCAGTTTAAGCCTCTATTTTGTCTACATCCAAACCTTCTCTTTAATCTGATGATTTTCAGAGATAGGAAAAGCCATGCTGTCTGTTATTTTCCAAAGAAGCTTCACTCTGCAGCGCCGCTATAATGTGGATGGCAATGCAAGCGTTGCACTCAAGGTTACCACAGTGTTAATAATACCAGCCAAAGCCATATTTTGTAACTTAAATTAATTTGTTCCTTTAAGTTGTATTACTTTTGAAACCAAAAAATGTGCCTTTTTTTTACCTCAGTTAGTATTTGTGGATTTAAAATTGATTGCAGTATTAGTAGACATTAGCGCCAAAATGCAAGAAGGCTGGGACCAAAGATTTTTAAGGTTTACACCATGGAGACATGGTTGACTAATATGTGATCTGAACCCTGTAAATGGACAGTACAGAGATGAATTTTTAAACTTTCCTAAACATTTTATGGCAGTGTTTTACAGTGCAATGTGCAGACGATGTGTTATTTCAATTTTGTACCGTGCTTGTGTGTTCACTTCTATTTCTTGTTTGTTGTAACTGATGCATTTTCATTCAATAAAGTAATTTATGTTTATTAAAACTTAGTCTGTCCTTTGCATTAGCATAAAAAAACCCCACGCTTGTACAGTTTTATCTCTGGGCGCAGTTGATACGTTGGTACCTATAAAAGGTCTGTTTGATCATTAACTGGGAGATTTCTGTTCAGCATCTTGATATTAGGTGTGGCGAGTTAGCTGACCATTGTGGTGAGGCTGAATTGCGCAGATGTGCAGGTGAACACACTGTGTGATGGACGGGAGCAACTGATTGCACCTGCTTCCAGTTTCCACCTGCCATCTACTTCTCACTGTCGCTGTGCAAACACTGCTGGATGTGCAAGTGAGTGCCGTTAAAAGAGAGTGAAAGTCAACTTCTGTTTTCAGACATCCCCAAGATTCAACATGGATTCATACGCGCTCACTGCAGCTCTTAAAATGACCTTAAGGTGGACTTCTAGTAAGCCTTGACTGCAGTGTGTGTATATTTTTTTCCTCCTCAGGGAGAGTATAACATTCTCCTCTTCCTCTGCCTAGACGGTGAGTCAGAGTCTGCACACACTGGAGCTGTAGGTTCCCATGGCTCTCCTGCTCTCAGTCAGCAAGTCAGGCCACTAGTCAGTCAGTGAGTTAGTTGGTGTGCGTGGGCTGAGGCCCAGCCGGGCCAGCACAGAGTGAGGTAAGCTGTTCCACGGCACAGTTCCTTATTTCCTACTGAGTCAGGGAAATTTGCTCACAGCTACCAGCCAGGACGACCACTGCAGCATGTAGCAGTGACTCACCTCGCACACTCAGTACTTCAAACTGCTTATGCAGATTCCCCAAACATCTGTGCACGGATGCCAACAAGCTCCAATATGGAACTAATGTGAGAGTCCTTGATTGCGGTTCCTTTGGCCATTATGCTCTCATGTTTTTACCCAGGATGCTCTTGGTTAAAAGGCGCCATTAAAATCTCAGCTGTTGGAGGTTAGCTCAGGACTATTTTGATGATTTCAGCTGCTATGTCCTGAGGTGAGGGTGTTAGTTCTGCTAGCAGAGACAATTGAAACAAGTCCCCCATTTAGACTTTACTTTATTCTCATGTTTGCTTGTTGTTTGACTTTTTCTGATAAGCAGCTGTGCAGTTTTTCTCATCACCTAACTTCTTAGGCAACTAATCAGTGAGTGACTTTTTAACCAACATTTCAGCATATCTTGTCTTCTATCTTTCTGGGCTCACTGCGCCACCACTGTCACAGGAACTGCATAGCCTCATAAAAAAAACCTACATTGAAATCTTTGCTGCATCACAAGTTACTGTACTTATTTCTGCCTTTTTATAGAGAAATGAAAACACAACACGCTCCCCTTCTTGTTCCTCGGGGAGAGTGGAGGGCCTAGATCTGAAATCTGAGAGCGTTTTCCTGCTGTGTGCTTTACAGTGCCAGAGCACTCACTGTAATTTACCAAAAGTGGCTGCTATTTATGCCATAAAGCATGTGTTTAACATTCCTGAACCCCACTGTGTTTGTGTATTCCTCGCTCTCTCACTCGCTTGCTTGCTCTCTCCCACTCACTCTCTTGACTGCCTCTACAGCCGTGTTTCTATTTGTGTGTGTGTGTGTGTGTGTGTGTGTGTGTGTGTGTATTGAGTAGAAACGGTCCCTACAGAGTAGCAGCCCTTTCCCTCTTCACAGAAGGATCATCTCTCCCCCTCTGAGACAAGGCCGACAGGAAGTGGGAGTTTACTTTGGCCTACTTTACCCAAAAAAGCAGCCTGGGTGGAGAAGCTGCAGAGCTCAAGTGCTGTTTCTGCTGCTGCTGCCGCCGCTGCTGCACTTTGCCACAACCAGCGCCATGTCCCATCCCCCCATCAGCTGTCCCACCCAGGCCTGCTCGTTTCGCCAAGTTTTTTGGGGTGGAGTTGGGTGGCCAGGAACTGTAGAGTGGCCTTCGGTGCAGCAGCAGTTAGGGCTCATGGCCTGGGAGACAGGAAGGAGCTGTCAGCATTTCATAAACAGGACTCATCCTGCACTCATGACACACAAAACCTGGAGAGATTTCTCCCAGGAAAAGCCTGCAGACACTTAAACTCCAGACTGTGGTTCAGTCTGGTGCTCGTCATTGACCAGCTAAAGAAGAGCCACAACATTGCCACTGTGAATGCGGAGACCACTTTTCACACTTGTGACTATCACCTGAGAGTCAGTAGTCATTTTCCTGACACGTTACAGTCACTTGATAATTAGCTGATTATGATCAGCGGACAGTCTAAATTAAGTGTGACCACATCACCATGTTACTTGGGAGTTGCAATGCGTAAAATATAATCTCAACAGTGGGATCAGTGTCACGCTTTATGCTTAAGAATAGAAAGACTGTGCAGTTTTGATAGCATTGAAGCTATCATCCTATCCTCAGCTGTACTCCCTAGGCACCTCTCACCTCATGTATTACTTCCTTGGCCTCCTCCACCAAGATTAGCACCTCTCAATGTCTGTCACCTTGCTCCAGAGCACTTCATTACTCTCTAGTGTTTTGGTGTTAAGAACTTTCCCTGTCTAAAGCTGGGTGGGAGCTCTTGTCCCTGGACGATCTTCCGCAGTGTCTTCTCACTGTGAACACAGTAAAGTTCAGAGCACTGGTGCAAATGTCAGAATGCAGAGCTAATTCCTCTCTGCTGAGCTGCAAACAGGGCCGGGACACAATCGCTGCATCTGGTAAATAAGAAGGCCAACAGCAGTAACACCACAAGTATGCTTAATGAAGGATTTGATCAGGCTGTGGAGTTGCCCCAAGGCTGGATTGGAGAAGAAGTTGGGTGGGTTAGGGGATGGGGGTAGGGGGTGCATATTAAAGAGTAATGAATCACACACTCAGTCACAGGGTCGCCGGCTATGAATGTGCTCTCTGTTGGTTTTCCTGGAGCCTGGAGTTTACTAACTGATGACGCAGGCTGGACTTGATCAGAGACATGTGTTGCTGCGGACTCGATGCCAGTGAGAAGCATAGCAAGAGAGAGGAGGGGAGGGGGTAGAAGGATGGATGGCGCCGGAGTGCTCTGCTTTTCCTCTGTGTGTCCTTCTGGGCATTGCCTCACATTGGCGCTGGTGCGAATGGAGAGGAGAAGGAGGGACAAAATAAACCCAACTTCTTCCCTGGGACAGGAAACAAGAGATTCTCAGAGAGTGTCGTGACCCAGCTTTCTCAACTATCACTACTCCCAAATTCTTGTGTGGCATCTCAGTGAGCTGAGGAGCAGCATGACTGCTGAACACAAATCAGCCAAAACACATTTTTGTCTGACCTTAACAGAATGAAAAATACAGGGGATCATAAATTTAATGTGACTCTTACACTGCCGTGCGAGCACCTCTGTGAGGCTGCGTTTAGGTACAGTGGTGCTTGAGCTAAATGCTAAACAAATGACAGCATGCTAACATGCTTACATTGACAAAGTCAACATGCTGATGTTTAGCATGTATATTGTTTACCATGTTCACCATCTCACCTTCCTGCACTTTCTAGCACAGCGTTAGACGGTTTAATGAAGAACAGCTCAGCTCTTCAGCTTTAGCCTAAAAACTTGTGGCATGTTTGCATCAAATATGGAGGAAAAGTTGAGTAAAGCAGGAGAAATTAACATGATCCATATGGTTGCGTAAACCTCAGAGTTTAAAACCATTCTGCCGGTTCTGTTAAGCTGTATTTAGTTACAGTGGTGCTTTGAGCTTAATGGCCAAAATTTCAGCATGCTAAAGTGCTCACACAGACAAAGCTTGCATGCAGGTTTAATGTTTACCAAGTTCACCATCTTAGTTTAGGGTGTTAGCATGCTAACATTTGCTGATAGCGTGCTGCAGGAAAGAGTCCTAAAACCTAGAAATGAGTTAGTATTTTAGCACTCCCATCTCCTGTGTCAGTGGGTTTTTGGTAGATGTTAGATGACACTTGTGAATTTTGAAGCTTTTATTGTCTAAAATAAGACGGTTGCTAACAAGTGGCTAAATGACAGACAGAACGTCATCACTCCATACTCGCATACAGCCTCGTTGTGGTGGCAATAGCCGATTGAATTCATGCAACCAAGGTTGGTTCATAGCCGATATTAGCTTTTAACTTCTGGCAATTGCATTTATGCTTCAAAAATCCTGAAAGTGGTGTTCATTTGTGTAGATTATCTTGCCAAATAAAACATGTAATTATCATAAACATTTGTTTGCCACAGAGCTTATTTTCTGCAATAATCCAAAATCCAATGCACAAAACCCATAAGCTTTTTAAAGAGGGAACCAGAGTGACGCTAACTTCCGGGTTGGCCTTCCAAATATACATCATCCCTTCACCACTGTAGGCTATATATCCGAAACACAAAGTACAGCTGAGGCTGATGCTAGAGTTAGTTTTTAAAGCTTTTGGTCTTGAAACAAGTATTGTGCATATACATTTTTTTGACTCAAAGATGAAAAGTTTAGGGATCATCAAAGTGAATACAATTCATCCCGGGGGGGGGGTTTCATGGCAATCCATTGTGGAGACATTCACAAATACACACAACAACACACAAATGTAAACCTCACAGAGGCACTACAGAACAAGGATTCATCCCCTGGGCACAATGACAGTCTACAAAGTCTAATGGCAATCCATCCAATAGCTGTTGCTGGATTTCAAACTGATGGACCAACCAAACAACTTACCAACATTGCCAAAACAGAGAGCCATGTTGTCAGAGATCAGAGATAGCCATCCCCACCTGTCGAACCCTTACTAAAGACTCCTCAACACCTGACTGTGGAGGAAATATCACCTGTTTGCCACACTGGAATGCACCTGAGCATATTTTCCCAGACAAGGTGCAAAAGGACGTTGAGCTGTTGCCTGAGGCCCTGAAAGAGTATTATGAAAGAAGTAATGTAGATTTGCGCCCACCTGTCGGGACATGTCATGGTGTAACAGTGTGTAAACAGCATCAGGTGGTGTGCTGGGAAACACATTGTCTCTCCACTTGATCCTTATGATTCAAGATTCTGATTTGCTGAAACTTAAAAAGCTGTGTGTGAAAAGGAGAAGCACCTACTCGGGCAAGCTGGATCACGCCGTGGATAAATCCGTCGCATGCATGGTGAACACTGCCGACAGGAAGAGGATTGCTTATTGAGTCATGATTGTGTCTGTTGCATGTCATTTCCCAGGAATAACAGATTCACAGCATCTTAAAGACACACCAGCAGGAGAGATCGAGGTGTCGAGTCCTCTCCATTTGTTCCAGTGGAGATCAAAGAAGCTCACCAGAAACAGATGCATGGCCTCAAAACACTCCAAAACACCAACAGTCTGCTTCATGTACAAACACACACATACGCACACACACACACACACACACACAAAGAGTACAAACGACAGCTGTCATGTTGTCATAGATCACCACACATGCTGTCACACTGTCTCCAACATCCCTAGATACAAACATACAGACGTAGGTGAACACACAGAGGAGCGCTCTTCTGTGTGGGAGGCCTACACAGCAGCTGGTTATGATGGAAAACACCCGGTACTCCCACCAACACCCCACAGGCCGTCCCTGTCATTGTGACGCACCCGGGGCTGCTGATTCCCCATAGCCTTCAAGGCTCCAGATCTTGGGGGGGAGAGCGGTCCATTCATCAGCGACCCAGCTTTCAAACAACTCCAACCAAACAGAGACCCAGTTTATTCTGCACAGTTGGTTCCCAAACAATAGACACACTAGCGAGCAAGGAAGCACTCGCGCAATCCCAAATCTATGCACGCACACACACAGCCCTGCACATGTTGAAGCCATTATCCTGTTGCTTGTTAAGTCATTACTCTATAGCTTGTTATTTTCTCAAGCAAGAGAAAGCAATCTATCCACAAAGGAGTGCTGAGAGATTTGCCACCCGACTGAGCCTTGGGATATGGGAAGTTACCCTGAAATTTGAGGAATGTGGTGAGGTCTGAAACCTAAGGAACAGAGGAAAAAAATCATCTTCTGGAACAGTGAAGCTTCTTTCCCGGAGTCTCCAGGTCGTAGCTGCAGCCAAGACTGTATGAGATGTCCACAGGGAGGGAGTATTATAGACATTACTGATGACAGTGCAGAAACGTTTCAGTCCACCAATGGGACATGGAGGAACTGACATAGTCTGAGAGCTTTGACATATTCATGGTGGATCTCAGACATCTGGTTTCCATTTCCCTCCTCTCCCAAGACAGTGAGTGCTGGCAGCGGGGCTTTTCAATGAAATCGTCTATTCGACTTCCTGTGCTATCAGTTTAGCATAAGTGTGTGCCGGGTAATGAAAGCGATGCTCAACACATACAGTTATTAAACTGCCTTCCTCCGAGTTTTTTTTCATTCAGCTCCCCACCCCCAGGCCCTGACGCCACCCTCAGGGTTTATTAGCAGGAACATCCCATGAGCAGCCATTTTTCACAGCATCCTCTCCACTCTCAGCCAGCACACTCTCACCACACTGCTAATGAGTGACACATGCCCCCTAGCTCCGCCACTGACACCTAAGATCAAAGCCCTGGAAGAGACGGAGCCTGGTTTAGACATTAAACCCGGTCCCCTCATCCCCGTCCACCTCCTCTTTGACACCCATGCGATATGTCTGAGGGCAGCCAAATGGTGACGCACCTGTCATTTCTACATTTAACACAAGCAGCAATGGCGGTCTTGTGCTTAGAATCACAGGACCAAAGTCAGGGTGAAGTAATGTGTATTCCAGCTGTGTATGATAAGAGATCAGATATGTTGTCAGTGTGAGAGATGTGAATGAGACATTGTGCACAGTCAAAACTATTCATCCAGATTAAGGGGAGGGGGTGGAATTATGGAAACCCAATTGCAAAAGTCTGGATCAACACTGAATCTGTCGCCCCATGATCTCTGCAGCCTTTTTCATTGAATCAATTGCTTCACCCATCTCCAGCTGAAATATTGTCCTAGCAGTTTCCATAAGACTGAAGGGCGTCGAGAACAGAGCGCGTAGACAGAAGAGGGAGGGGGGCTAGCCAGGGCAAAGGCAGGAAATCCCAGTGCAGCATGAACTATTTTCCTCCATAGTTCCACCAGAACAGCTCTTTGTACCACTCCCCACCCCCCTCTATCGGGCCTCTGACAGCCATCCACTGCTGTTCAACAGAGCAACCGCACCACCACCGCCACTACCACCATGAAAAAAACAATCTAAACCTCTGTCACACACACACACACACACACACGTACGCAGTTCACTCGAGGGCCGTTACTCAGCAGTGCTGAGGTTGTGGAGTGGGGATCAAAGCTTGGGGTTCCCCTCCATCTTAGTCCAAAGTCCCACTGTGGTTAGGCCATAGACAGAGAGGCACCTTATTTTACACAGAGCCCCCAAATGCCAAAAACACTCAAGAACACAAAAGAAGAAGCACACACACTGTTTCCTTTCCTGCTACATAAATTCAGCGCAGGAGGAAAACGATCTGTGGCAAATCAAGGCCTTTTTCTTTCTTCTCGTCAAACATTCCTTGGCAATAACTCTCAATCCCCTCCACACTATCACTTGATCATGGAGGACGCACATGCTCTTCATGTGACTCCAATGAAGAGATGCCTCTGCTGAGGCATATAGCAACAAAACTCAATTCTGTCCGGGACGCTCATTTCACAGTGACACACATTCCTCTCCATTAAGACTGAGCAGTTCAGAATGAGAGAAATTCAGGTCAGTGACACTTGTGGAGAAGCAGCAAATATCAGAGTTTGACTCCCTGCCACAGCACAATACTCACTGAATGTGTGTTTCCATATTGCAACATCAAATCCAGACACAGTGCTGATTCGTTGCAGAGCAGGAACCAGGCCTGTGATTGACTTGGATTTATTTTATGCACCAGTGAGACCCCATGCAAAGACTGAGAGGCCTCCAAAAAAGCCCACAGCCAGGCAGTTTTTTTTCTCCCTGAGACAAATTCAAAACTGTGGAAGAGGCAAGTGTGAGTATAGTGGGTGGGAGCAGGCAAGGCACCTTGCAACAGCTGGTCTGAATTATCCGTGGGGTCGGGGGTAGTTGGCTCTGGGAGGTGGAGGGGAGGCGTGGAGACTCCTGGCGCCAGGATCGGGCCAGCAGGTCAGGGAGGATGACGATTACCAAAATACTAGCAGGCAGCCATGGCCCTGCAGAGAGGGGGTGTTCCTGGCTCACATCGCTTACTGCTACAGGATGGGCAGGCAAGGGGACAACCGGGGGGGGGGGGGTGTGTGTGTGTGTGAGAGAGAGAGAGAGAGAGAGGGACGCTCCTACTTCCACTTCCTATGAGATAGCCCCTTCC
This sequence comes from Plectropomus leopardus, assembly GCF_008729295.1. Lineage (NCBI taxonomy): Eukaryota > Metazoa > Chordata > Actinopteri > Perciformes > Serranidae > Plectropomus > Plectropomus leopardus. The sequence continues at coordinate 18,150,148 of NC_056464.1, read as the reverse complement.
TGTCATTGAGAAACATAGAGAAACACCATATTAATGACTTTTAGGTGGAATTGCCTTTACTCTGTGTGCGACTACAGCCAAGCAAGTGTATCAGGGTTTGTGCCCAGTACTGGCATATGATAAACCATGAGTTTAATTTTTGTAGAAGAGCTTTCTTCTGTCTCTGTTAGCCATGAAACCAGCTGCTTGCAAGGTGCAGTTCACTCACAAGGTTCCTTTTGTGCTTCCTCCCAGACTGAGCTCACCACATGTGAGCACATTCACAACTATGATGTTGATGGTCATGTGCAGCAGCAGGGCTTCCTCTGCTGGCAAAGGTGCAGCACTGCACCAGTAGTTCACTGTGATGATAAAAACTGTCATCATGGAGGTGCGTGTCTGGCCCTTTCCATTTTCCTATTGCCTGCTTCCTGTGCTATCTTGAAGGATGTCGTCGATCCTAAGATGAACTCTTTATACTGAACATAAGAAAGTTAGTCATAACTTTCTAAACAATCTTACAAGACTTATCAGGCATTTGAGGAAAATGCTACAAGACCAATTAGGGCGAAACTTTCTTTGAGCATTCGTCATCATGTTATCGCTAAGACATGTTTTGATGTATTCAGAAAAGCACAAACTCCAAAACCTTCACTTGTTTGACTTTGCATCTTTAAAATAATCACAGGAGAGGTGTGTACATGATGATGGACATCCACTTTATTTGGAGTGATCCAATAAATATTAATTAACCTTTTCTTAAAACATGAAATGGTCACATCTGCTCCTGGTATCATGTGGTGACCTCTGCTATGGAACTGTGGATCGAGCTTGTGAGACACTATTTTAGTGTTTTCTTTTATTCTAATATAATGACAGTTTTAACGGCAGCTAGTCTTCCTCCAAAGCAAGTGCGAGTCATTGATGTATACTTTTCTCCCTCTCTGCATATAGATTAGATTAGATGTCAACTCATTTGGTTCAGGTCATCACAACACAAAAGCAACCACAATAAATAAGACAACATAAATATACAAGATAAACACAACAGCATAAATTACAAAGGTCCAGTATGTAGGACTTATCAATCAATTCATCTATCTGTCATCACATATGTGTCACGTGAAAATACATCATCATACAATTCCAGTGAAATGGGATCCCATCAGTTTCTTTAACTTGTGCATTGTGATTTAGTCCTTTTTGCATCTTCTTACATTGTTGGCTGCTACTTTATAATTGTCCGTGATACTGGATGATTCTGGTAATGCATGGTTTCTGGTTGTGGGATGATTTAGCTGTTCACACATCCTGTTCCCAATAAGATAATCCGTATGGTCGCTATTCCTGCTGCGCTGCACTGCAGTCGCCTCTGCTTGGTGAAATGTTATGGCAGTTATAAACAGCTGCACCAGAAGCACCTCGCATGTCCACCAACACACCAGTCCTTATTCACAATAAAGCACACGTCTCCTTTTCTTTCTCTCTTTAGAGGGATTTAGGAAGATACTATATTGATGTAAAATGGAATGTGATACAATATATAATATAATAAATGTGTATAGTCACCTGAAAATGAGAATCGTGTTTTTGTCACCTTAGAGTAACAAAAGAGTCGTTTATATCCACGTGTCCACGTTTATGGAGATCGCCACTTTGCACCGCCATAATTCTACAGTAGCCAAGAAAAGACAAACCAAACACTGGCTCAATATTTTTGCCATTTTCGTTTTCCAACAAGCTATTGTAGTTAGCTGCCCTTCGTCGAGGAGCCAAACAGCATTGGAAAAGCAATGATTTTTAATGTGAAACTGCTTTATTCTGTGTTTTTGCCAGCTTAAATCACGTGGTCCATTTGTTGTGGAGAGGAGGAGACCTCTGCAGATGATTCAGCCCCTGGTTCAGCTCCCTGAATGTCTGGATCAAAAAAATAGGTGAGCTCACATTGGCAGGTGCTGGGCTAGTGGCCTATCTGGAGAAAGACTGATTTGTAATGTAAAAATGCTTTATTCAGTTTTTTTTAATCAGTTTTTATCACTATGTCTGTCTGTTTTGGAGAAGAAGAAACCTGTATATAATTTGGTTCCCTGTAAAAAAAAAAAAACCTAAATAATGAACACTGAAGTAATTCTAACTGGTAGAAGTTTTAGCTGGTTGCAATCTGCGATCCTCTATGCCACTAGATCCTACTCACTGCTCCTTTGAGCTTTTTAATCTCAAAATTCATGTAGATATCTCCTACCTCAAGAACCCATAGTGTCTGCCAAAGTATGAATACATAAATAAACAAAATACATTTAGTGTGAGACAAAAACTAAATGTCATCATAGAGGTAACAGTGACAGTGCGGACATGTGATTGACACTCTGTGGCAGTAGAGGGTAGCATTGGTCAGTAGTTTCACCAAAAGGGTGAACTTGCTCCACCTTTGACTGATATACAGTTGCCATAAGGACCTGAAACAGTCACTCAGAAGGAAATATTTGCCTCTCGACACAAAATTCTATAATTTGCTTTTGCACATTTAAATTTTCCCTCACCTACGTTTTGCCATCAGCCGCAGGTAAACTGACTCCCCCTGAGACCCCAACCTCTGATGTTCACACTATTCTTGCACTGCCAATTAGGAGATGACAACAGACTGCTAACACACTGTTGTATTGTGCGCTAAATGCAGTGTGAGAGAAGAGGAGAATTGAGACACACACTGTGCCAGCTGTCCAAGTGTCTGGCCTGCTGCCGGGAAGTAGCACTTCTCTGAATGCCAAACTGATCCTTCTGTTACGTCTCGGAGAGTGAAGCAGGAGCACAGGGCTCTCCCTCAGGACTCTCTTCACCTGCTTCTGCTCCAGCTTCTTACTGCTCAACATCCTGGGGCCCCACATAGCTCCAACTAGCTGTTAAATGTTGGCAGGCTCTCACAGAGGCCTGCGGTGGAGGCTTTAGGATGATGCCCTCTGCTGGTAAAAAAACCCCTGGAGCCAAGCAAGACATAACTGCGTTGACAGTTGTCATGCGTGAATCTGAGCTCTCGCTCAGATGAAAGAATGACTACATTTAGATTAAATTTCCCTCTCAGTTGTTGGAGGTAATAAGCAGAAATCCATGAAAAAATAGACAAAGAGAAAGGGACGACACATGGCAGCCGCTCATGGCTCAGTTTAAACCCAGAATGCCTTGATATCTGTCAGCTGTTGGCGCCTTAAACCAGGATTTCCAAACATTTTTATTTTTTAGACCCCCCACATTCACATGTACACCAGAATTATGGAGAAAAAAAGAGACATGAGTATTTGAATTTTAACAGCTGCTGAATACTTGATATTGAAATTTAAACACCGTTTGAAATATTTTACGATGAAAACCAAATATCTTACTTTATTTGTTCTGAATTTACGTTGTTGAAATTTAAATCTCTTGATTTGCACTTTTAAAAGCTGAATTTGAATATACCTTTTCAGTGTTTACAAACTGAGATAAAAAAAAAATCAAGTTTTATAATAATAATTTTAAAAAAGAAGATTCAGGCTGTTTCAATTCAGATCCAAAATTCAAATTGGAATAATATGCAAATCAGGTGAGGTCTAAGCAAATATGCTCTGATTACAGACTTTTCAAACAGCTGATAAAGCCAAGTAAAGTAAAAAACAAAACAAAAAACTACTAATACATATATAAAACTATAAAACTTTCCCATTTAATTTCTTACATTAATATTGTTATTTTTTGTAATCATCTTTTTAATGTTACATTCAAATTTTTAAATCAGGCATTATCTAGGCCTAATTAGGCTAAATATACATTTTTAGAACAGAACTGAAGTAACTGAAATAAGCATCTTAATGTGTCTGCTAAACATTTTCTATTCCACTTGTCTTAAAGAAACATATTTTGGTTGCAAAATAACCCAAAATCTCAAACAACAAACCAGTGGATGGAAAACTGTTTTCCTACCTCTATTGCCTCTACTAAAATACATTTTTCACTGCTGGAAAGCTGGTCTTTTCAGTTTTTCAACTGGGCTGTCGATGCAGGAGAAATACACAAACGCTTATAAATTAGTGCGACATGTCCATAGAAAACAGGAAAAGGACTGTGACATTTGCTTTTACTCAGGGGACTTCTGGGGACATTTTCGGCGATACAGTAGACATTATACAATTTGTTAGGCCATTGCAGCACAAAAAAAAAAAAAAAAAAAAAAAAAGGGTACAAAAAACTAGATTAAAAAAAAACCCTAAAAATTATTACAATAGAGAAAAGAGGGGTTAACATAAAATTCTAAAGAACAAGCAACTTGAGATAAAAAAATAGTAGGCTACAAAGGACCAAAGTTAAGACTTAAAAACAGAGGCAACAAATGATGAAGCAACATGAAGCATAAGTCAGGCTAAAAAGATATGTCTTGAGTTTTTTTTGTTTGTTTTTTGTTTGTCTTATTTATATCCCTCAGATCCTTGGGACGACCAGCAGGCCAGCAGTTCTTCTCACGTCAGTGTGTTTGCTCACAGAGCGTCTCTCTGCCTCAGCTGATATTTCCCCTGACTGACCTGTGTCAGTTTTCTTGCCTGGCAACCAAGTAAATCAATTGAACTCACAATCTGATGGTGTGACACAAGAGCTGCCAGTCGGCCACTTCTCCTCTGTGTGTATGAGCAGTTGCCACAGGCAACAGGTGACGTCCCCTGTGTTGAGAGGTGGTTATAGTGATTGCGTGTATGCATGCACTTTGGTGAATGTGTGTATAAAAGAAATACAGGATGGCTTGGAGCTTGTGTAAACTGTGAAAGAGTCACCACGCGGCTCACTGAAATGCTTCTCATTGTGACAGCAGCTCTGTCTAAACAGTAATTATGGTCAGAGGGCGAGCACTGCCACCTGCATCCGTGGTCGTCTTTAACAGACCCCCAACAGGACTGACAGTAAATTAGGTGGAACTATGTCCACCCCTGACAGTGAGATGCTGTAGGTCACTAACTGAAGGTCTTTCCAAGCAGCTAGACAGGTTTCCCGTCCAAGTCTATTTAAAGTCAAGCAGAGCAACTGAAGTCATGGGCTGCTGTTTAGAAACAGTGATTTCATTGGAACCAAAATACAAGAGATTAAAAATATATCTTTGTGTGAACTGTTCTGTAGAGACGTGACAGTATGAAACACACTGGCATTAAAGTGTCAGTGATGTTACTGTAAATGGGTAAACCCACTATAGACATCTTTTTTATTTTTTTTTTTCAAATCATCATGCAGACAACATTCAGAAATATAAATAGAAATCGTTTAATTTTAATAATGGCATTAAGAGACTAATTTTGAGAGATTCAAATGACTCTATAAAGATCTACTGCAAAGAAGCTGTGGAAGTCAATTTTTGCCATTGTGAGGAAAAAAAGATCTTGCATGTCATTATAATAAGTAACTTTATCAATATTATGAGTTAGTATCTCAAAATAATGATATAGTATCTCAAATTATGAGAAACCTTGAAATATTGACTTAAAAAACTCAAAATAATAATAAAAAAAAAGATAGTGAAGTCCCTGTGCCACTAACATTTGGCTTTTGTATTTGATTGGAAAGGTTAAAACTGGCATTCTCTCTGGGGACAAATAATAATGCAGTAGTCACAGTTATTTATCAGCTCCAGCTCAGATCTGCAGTGATGGAAATAAGACTCCCAGGTAGACGTGCTTATTTTAGCCCCTTTGCTGGTGAGATGCAACAACCGGCCGCCACAAAATACAGTTGATCTCTGTCCAAGAAGCGCTTGAACATTGTTCAAAATTTTGTTGGTACATAGTTTGAGAGAGAGCCTGAATAAGTATCATACAAATAAGAAGTAACTACCATTTCTTTTTATTTTACCTCCATTATGCATTCTACTGTTTCCTACCCTGTTGTCTAGCCTGGCTGTGATGTTGAATGTGAAACAATAGAATAAAAAATAAATAAAAGAATAAAAAAGAAAAGCATACTCATCTACAGCTGGCAAAAAAAAAAAAAAAAAAGTCTGTCAGCTATTTTAACAGGTTTTCCCTCATTTAATAAACTCTAAATTTTCATGGAAAAAGAAGATAGGCCTACTAATTATTTTGAGATACTGACTCTTTAATAAAAAAATGTGCATAATGACTGACAAGATCTTTTTTTAATCACACTTTTGGAAATGTGCTTCTACATCAGAAATACCTGTGTCAGCCTGAAAGCTGTTAAGCAGGGTAAGGATTTGTGGCACAACTTTGCCTACTTTCAAGTATGGGTCACACCAAAAAAAAAATTTCAGGGCCAATACCAATTATTAGGAGGTAAGACAGATAACTGATATTTGGAACAGATATGCATTTATAATAAAATAAAAAAACTTTCTGTCAATATTTAGAATTTGGAATATAACAAACGCCAACACAAAACTGTGTTTAAATGCTTTTGGCAAATGTTTACTCAAAACTGAGACTTTCAACATCAAATACAGCAAGTTCCCAGCAACTTGTTTTATGGAGTCAAATAAAAATTGAAATAAAAAATAAATAAATAAAAAAGCTTCCTGAGGTTTTACAAAGTAAAATTTCCTCCCATGCTGACAATTTCTTTGTACTATTTGATTAATGAATTTTATCAGTGATCATTAAAATAAAATGCTGATACAGATAATCGGCAAAATGCCAAATATTGGCCCCGATAATCGGCCAGGCTGCTACACTTGTGGTATTTAGAACAACTGAATTGCAAGACAAACACATTTTGGCTTCACCCTCATGAAGTCCACAAGCCGAAACGCCTTTGTCTTGCAATAAAGTTGAATTAAATACTACAAGTGTTGCTCAAGTTTCAACCCCTCATCCTAAAAAACTGACCAGCTTCTACAATAAGTCGCATAATAAACGGAGAGAAGCTGTGTTTAATCTTCACTACATTCCTATCTGTTATCACACAGCACACAACAAATGTATCTCTCCTTGCGATGGATTGCTCATCATCGTAGTGTGTAAAGGAAGCCTCGGAGTGATGTGTCTAAGTGTCTGTGCAGCCTTGTTAACCCTTTACTTGTGTGTTATTGGGCAGGAGGGGCTGCAGCGGGGCTCTTACTGGGATCCTGGAGTGCGTCAGATTGTCTGCGGGCCTGTGTTTGGATAAGGCAGCATGCCCATTGTTTCTGATGCCCCAGCTGGGCCGAGGTATGCCTCCATGCTCCTGAAATAGAAAGACAGCTGAGGGCTGACATGCATACTGAGGGCAGGGCTGGCCGGGCAGGCCGGGCCCACTGACCCAGACCACAACTTAGTACAATGAGAGAGGGGGTATTGTCTGGAGCCAGAGGCTAATAGCTGAGGTATCAAACCCCCAAACAGCCTGCTAAAAGACTGATTAACTCTGCCGTGTGTTATTGCTGCGTGTGTATGGGTGCATGTCAGGGGGTGGAGTGGGTGTGGAAGACTAATTGGGGCTTTAGAGTGTGTTTGTGCCACGCGTCAGCCCGTCTCCACTCTGATGAACCGACGGCTAAGACCTGAGCCTACACAGTTGCTGCAAGGTATTGTGGGCAGGCACGAGGCGATTACAGAAATATCCACCCTCGATGAATGCTTTGATCCAAAATGAAACACTGCTCCACTGCCCATTTTTAGGTTACTGCCATAGAGCAAGATAGGATCTTAATATGTGTGCTCTTGAGCCGACAAGCAATCTGACTTATAGAGAACTTTTCACAGTAAATTTAAAAAAAGGAAACAAGTTCGGAAAAGATGAACAAGAAAATATATATATAAAAAACAAGGACAAAATGTGCACAAAGCACAATACAGTACACACTGTTTTATACAAATATAGTAACATTTCGTAATATTTTCACACACAAAAAATTGCATGACTTTGGCGTCTCTCAGAGTTTGTGTGTTGTTCAACAATAAAGATCGGAGAGACAAATGCTAGAGATGCAACAATTATAATCAGTTGGTTATCAACTATTAAATTGATTCCCAACTAATTTCATAATCGATTAATCAGTTTGCATTTGGGTTTTTTTGGGGTGGCAACAGTCAAAATTCCCAGATTCCAGCTTCTTAAATGTAAATATATTCTCCGGTTTCTTTACTCTTCTATGACAGTAAACTGAATACATTTGGGTTGTGAACAAAACAAGACATTAGAGGATGTCATCTTTGCCGTTGTGATCAGTGATTGACATTTTTCACAACTTTCTAACATTATAGACCAACAAATAGTCAATTAATTGATAAAATAATTGACAGATTAATCAACAATAAAAATAATCCTTAGTTGCAACCCTAATACATAGAGAAATGCAAGTGGACCTTTTCAATCATTATTTTTTAAATATAAGAGCCTAATAATAAATTATAAACTTTATTCCTCTCCTTTCTTACAATAAATGCATTTTTCAAGGTTCCTGCAAACTCTTAGTTGTAAAAGGCATTACATTTATTAATCTAAAAATAAGACCTTAAATACTATTTAAAAGTCTTTAATCAATTAGAAAAGGATTTTTTTCTGAAAATGCATTGTAATGTCTATCTGTCTGTCTGTCTGTCTATCTATCATTTTGGGGTGTTTTTTTTTTTTTTTTTTTTTAAAAAAGGTCATTGTAATATTGAATTTAATTTTGAATGGCATTTAAAAAGTCTTAAAGTTGGAAATCTAACTTGCCTTAAGCTGAAAGGACCCAGATTTTTAGGAAACTCATAGTTTTGAATTATTTAAAATGATATGGAAACTATGTACTGCTGTATATATATGTGTATATATATATATATATTTGCAATTCATTTTTGGTTTTGAAAAATAAGACATGCATCCCAAACTGCTTTAAATTTAGAGGTAACAACAGACAAGTCAAAAGAAATCGCAATACATGTTAACAATTACATTGTCTTTTTTACTTCATTTTTTTCAATATAGAAAATAGGATTTTCATTTTAAAAGCTGTATTTTCATTTTAGTGAAGTAACATCTAGTATCGCCTCTGATGAACAGTCCCACCTGTGCTGGAGCCGAACATGTAGAGAGGTGACTGTGTGGTGTGCGATTAAACACTGCTGAGAATGACTGCAGTCATAATTCCCAATCTCTCTCCATCCCGCTGCTTAAGCCTGCTGGCATTCGGTGCATGATGATCTAAAACAACTGTGACAGACCCCCAGATCAAGTCTTGATGCCCAAAATGTCGGCTCCTCGCTTGCGCATCACCAAACTGTCGGCTGGCCAATGCACCAGAATGACCTGAAGACCCGGTCCCGGCATTTTGGGGCTGAGGCCTACAGCTGGACTTCACTGGTTTGGTCATTTTATACTGGGAGGTAATTCAAAGCTGCACAAATGTCCAATAATGAAAACATGGGCATTGATGGGCCTGGCCACATTAGGGTCTAAATGATTTTGAGGAACACTGGGGATGTAAGAAGAGCTGTGGCTCCGAGAAGTCAGCTGTTGCAGTGGGCTGCAGTATAGCGGTGCAGAGAGATGTGCTGGGGGACTACGCTAACGCTGCTGCATGCACTTCACTACGAATGTGTGTGTGTGTGTTTACGTGCCGGAGAATGTGGACTTATTTAAAGCCGTCAGCTCTGGGGACTTTGGGATTCATCTCCTCCTCATGTGTTATCAGCATGCCAGCTTTTGAAATGGTGCAGCAAGTGACATAGTACATAAACCAGCCTCTGGCTCACTGAAGAGCCCCTTGTCCCAGAATAGCTCAGGCCCGCTCTATCTAACTGATGCCTAAGAAAGTTTGAGCCATCACGGAAACACCTCTCCGTCTGCCACGGCAACAGATAACAGCGTCAACAAAGATGGCCGCCCCTCAAGTCAAGACATTTAGGAGTTTGTTTTCTTGTTTATCTCTGTGTGTTTTTGTGTGTTGAGACAAAATAGAGCTGTCTTTTGGATTAAAATTCGGCCTATTGGCTCTAAGGGTTTGTAAAAGTTACAGTGCCTCCGTTGGCAGCAAACAACCATTTTCGGCTTATCAATGTGGCTTTTTCAGAATTCGACTCAGCCAAAAGTTAACAGTCAATCTCCCTATCAGGAATGCTGGACTCTGGCTTTGTCTATTCTGAGAAACTGTGGTCCCCTTTCCCTCCCCCCGTGCTGCACTGTCACCCTGCTCTCATACCAGGCACCAACCTCTCCCCTTGCTCTGAAGGTCAGATCTGGTGGAACCAGAGTGTAAGAGGCGTACTGCTCAAGCCAGATTTACTGGGCACGCAAAATTACAGCAGCTACGTATGACAACAGAACACAAAGTGCTACCAGCGGATGGTTAGCAATATACTGCTTATTTTCATCTGAGGCCCAGGGTGCTGAAGCTCTACAAATTTCTGGCTGCAGCTTCCCAGAAAAAATCTGAAAAACTAAAATCATATTTAAAAATTTTTCATTGCACATCTTGCATGAACTGTCACTCATGTTTATTGCTTTTATAAATTCACTGGAGGCTCTTCATTGTGTGGTAGGGGCCACTCGCCATGTTTCTCTCTATTAATATAATATTGTGTATTTATAGTAGCATGTTTAATGCCACACAGCTCCTGAAATAATCTCTTCTAAGGTTGCATCCTCTGTGGCCACACACAATAGCAAACATCCCTGTTGGCACTTTGGGCTATTACTTAGAGGCCAACGTGAGTTCAAAAGCATGCAGTCACACAAAGTGGGAAGGGTTCATTTCTGTTGATTAGGAGATGGAAGGTGGATAAAAACAACAACCAAATTCTGGATATGTTCTACTGACTGTAACTTTCATTTTCTTTTGAAATTTGCTGCATATAGTTAAGTGGATTTCTGAGAATATTTTAGTTAAATTTTCAGTTTTTGTTTTTAGGTGTGGACACAAATCAGTGTCCTGGTTTAGGCAATGATGCCCTTCAAAATCTACAGAGTGAAAAAATTCCCCCCCACAGGGATGCTCTAAATGCAACTCTGTCCCACTCCCTTGCAGTGTGTACAGTGCATGAAATAACTGGGATACAAAAATAGCCGGCTTGGGTTTAGCGCAATGACAAAAACGTAGCTTTCCTTTTGTGTCAATTGAGACAGGCGCTCAGCACCAATAGGCGCCGGAGGAGGTGGCATATGCTAATGAGGGACAAATGTCCACTGACCGTGACCTTGAGAAACACAGTATAAAGGGGGGCACATCTCCACAGGCTGTTATTTCGTTGTGGTGGTCCTAAGGTCAGTGGACAACTTTTTGCCTTTGTTTGGTAGGTTGATCACATTTTAGGCGCGTCGGCTGCCTTTTAAAGGGACTTGTAGAGTATTCATTTCAGTCACAGCAGTGTATTAATGCTGTTTACTTTTGCTGGCACGTGTCAGTTAACGCGCTGTAGGTTTCTTTATTTTTGTTCTCACTTGGCGATAGTGGATTTGCGCCTTTTACGCACAAGCAGTGATTTCATGGAAGGCTGAAGTATGAAAAACAACAGCTGTAACATGTAAAGAACCACTGACCCTAACGCACAGCTTTGCTTTCTCACCAAAGGAATTCCTCATCTCCTCTGTCTCACTGGTGTGCCCGGTTTTTGGGGCCGGCGAGGAGCTGCCAACATGTCGCGCTATGACATGAAGGACTTCGGGGAGGCTGCACCGTTTTTACGCAAAACGGACCTGGAGCTGATGGCGGCGCACACCGTCCCTTTTGACGGTAGGCCTAATAAGGAGAGTTTAAAGAAGCGGAACTTTATAGTGCAATTCATATTTAAGAAATTAATTCAGTTTTTGATTCAATCATTCGTATCTGTTTTTAAATAAGGGAAAATTCTGCCGATTGTGTGAAATTGCTGCTTGTTATTGCAGCTGCATTTGTTGCAGAGTTTTTAAGGAGACAATTAAAAGTCTGGAAAGATGCATAAATATATATGATAATATTTAGTCTTTTATGAGAGTAAAATGTCACAATTTAACACTATTTAATTGTGAACTTGTTTTTTGAAAAGTCTATGTAAGTAAAGCTTTGGACCAATTTCCACAATGACACACTTGCTGATATGAGTATTCTTGCCACATAAACTGTTTTGTGTAGTACTTTCTTTTATTTGGTGATGATTTGGTGCATTTCTGTACAAACATATATGTAGTATATTTTAAATTGTCCACAAACGTTTGTACTACGAGAGTTTTGCTGCTTCACGTCATCCTTCCACTCACTGCACACCCTCTGCTGTGCTGTCAGGTAAGAAGCGAGCCTGGATCCCTGATGAAAAAGAGGCATACATTGAGATTGAGATCAAGGAGCGCAATGGTGACAAAGTTACTGTTGAAACCAAAGATGGGAGAGTAAGTGATCATTCCTCTACACGCAGTAATGAATGAAAACCTAGACTATTATAGCTCTTGTTCAGCACTTTAGTATAAGCCCATGTTCTCGACCTCATGTCTGCCTGCGTCCATCCCCTTTAGACCCTGACAGTGAAGGACTCTGACCTCCAGCAGATGAACCCTCCAAAGTATGACATGATCGAAGACATGGCCATGCTGACACACCTCAATGAGGCGTCTGTGCTGTTCAACCTGCGCAAACGCTACTCTGCCTGGATGATCTATGTGAGTCTCCCTTTATGGACCGACGGTACTTGCCCTCTCACATGTTTCCATGTTCCCTTAAGAGGCATCATTACCCAGATTAAATTACAGAGTTACAGAGCAATGTCAACCTGTCAGTAGCACAACGGGTCACTTTGCCTTTAGGTGATGCATCACAGTGGGTTATGTCTTGTCTCCTCAGACCTACTCCGGGCTCTTCTGTGTGACGGTGAATCCATACAAATGGCTGCCCGTCTACACAGCCCCAGTGGTTGCTGCCTACAAAGGCAAACGCCGCTCTGAGGCACCGCCACACATCTACTCAATCGCAGACAGTGCATATAATGACATGCTGCGCAGTGAGTGTACCCTAAAATATTATAACAACATGCATACACATCAGGACATTCATACAAATACTAAATATAAATGCTCTGAATTTAAGTGTGCAAAGTGTAAAAAGAAAAGTTTTCTTTTAAGTTCAGTCAACTTTAAAATTTAAGTGCAGCCCGGACACTTACTATTTAAAGTGAAAATAAATAGAGGTAGTTTTCTTTCATGATTCAAAACAGAAAAAAAACCCTTTCTAGTCAAATAAACCTGATCATAATTCAGCTGTACTTAAATACTTTAGTGTATGTAAACTAAAGGTTTTAAGTACAACTGAATTAAGATCAAATTTATTTAGCTGGAAAAGTTTATTTGTTTTGAATCATTACAAAATTATGATTTAAGTTCTGTCAACTTAAAATTTTAAAGCAGCCCAGAAACTAGATTTAAGAGATGAGTTTTGTCATGATTCAAAGCAAATAAACTTTTCTGGTGATATAAACTTTATCTTAATTCAGGTGTACCTAAATTATTTAGTTTCAAAATGACTACTCAAGTGCAGTCAGCTTAAATTTTTAAGGCAACCCGTACACTAACTTTTTAAAGTTAAAACAAGGAGTTTCTTTTGTGCATACTCATCTGTCATATGTATGTTCTCTTCCTCAGATCGGGAGAACCAGTCCATGCTCATCACGTAAGTTGTAAATTCAAATTAATGTTTTGTTTTGGGTTTTTTTTTTTTTTTGTCTTTTCACAAATTAGAGAAGAAACAGACTTTTAACTGTATAAACAACCACATAACACATAGGCCATTCACAAACAGCCACTTGAAAGATTTTATATTTTTTCCTTCAAAGTTTTTGGCTTTGCATAAATCTGTTCTTCACTTTTTTCTTTTTGTAACAAGATGTGTAATTATTGTAATTTACACCGCCTTTACCAGTTTTGTGACCACCAGTTTTTACTTGTTGTTTGTACACTTTGTTATTTTTTCACACTCCTATAGCGGAGAATCCGGTGCTGGCAAAACTGTCAACACGAAACGTGTCATTCAGTATTTTGCCATTGTGGCAGCTCTTGGGGAAACAACTGCCAAAAAAGGAGTAAGGCTGATGTGGCAACATTTTGGTTTCCCAGCTTTTTTTCCTGTATTTTATTTTTATTTTCTTCATATTTTTTTATTTTTATTTTTTTGGTCCCAGGATTCCTTCAGTGTATCCCCTTTAAACCATGTCCATACATTTTTCTCACTGTAAAAATGGTGAATGTGATTACATTCATGTCTGAGTCTTTACCCTCATGTGTTGTGTAGCCCTTTCCAGCCACTTTACTCTTTCTTACTGGTTTTTAACTTTTTATTTTTCCCTTTCCATCTCATTTCTTTTTTTTGGCTCCAATTTTTCCATTATCTTTCCCCTTGCTTTGAGTTTTGCTTTTGAATTTTCTGTGTTTTGTTTTTCCTTTTTCTCCCCTGCGTGCACCACACTTCATCATATAAAACAAGGTGGCCATTGTTGTTGGGTTTTTATTTTTTTTTTATCACAGCTTTAACAACCACTATCTAATTTTCCAGTTGGTTATGATGTTTCCCTTTGCTTGTGAGAGCTTTATTCAATCATGCTTTATATGATGGGACACTCACAGGTTTCTCGTTTTATTTTTTTACAGCAAGGTCCTGCCACCAAAACAGGGGTGAGTTTAAGCTGCAGAAAAACACAATGCAGCTACATTATGTTTAACAGTGATTTAAAAAACATTGTCTCTGGGCATCTTTACAGCTTAACTTTCATTTTCTCTCCCAGGGGACTCTGGAGGATCAGATCATTGAGGCAAACCCTGCCATGGAGGCGTTTGGTAACGCCAAAACGCTAAGAAATGACAACTCATCCCGTTTTGTGAGTACCCGTAAATCGCCCTTATGTAGAATACTGTATCAGGGTTTCTAAAGCTTAAATCAAGTTAGATTTAAAACCTTGTAAATGCCTTTAGGAATACATTTAAGACCAATTTTGCAAATTAATTAATTAATTAATTAATTAAGGAGGAAAAAAATAAATAAAAAAATAGATGAGATTTTTTTTTGTTGAGATTTTACAATACAAGGCTAGATAAAAATGATTCATAAAATCTTACTTTCCATGTCTTAGCATTTTTAAGACTTTGAAAAAATGATTTAAGACATTTTAATACACGTTAAGACCTTGTTTTTAGCATAAATTTGTCAATGCCTTTTAAGACTTTTTAAGGATCCATTAGAAAATTGTGTATTTAAATTGAACTGGATTGGATTTCTGGAGCATTTGAAAGATATTTTCCCCACAGGGCAAGTTCATCAGGATCCACTTTGGACCTACAGGCAAACTAGCCTCGGCTGATATCGATATATGTGAGTATATCGTCAATTATTGTATCCATCATCATCAGTTTTCTTCTTCTTGTTCCCATGTCTAACATGCTACTCTCATTTCTGCCCGTCAGATCTTCTGGAAAAATCCAGAGTCATATTTCAGCAGCCCGGTGAGAGGAGCTACCACATCTACTACCAGATCATGTCGCAGAAGAAACCCGAACTGTTAGGTGAGTCGTTCTGGCTGGTTTTGATATTTATTTACAAATTACTGCAGGACTGCGGGATGATCCTGTGCGCTCTTTGTTCCAGACATGCTGCTGGTGTCCTCCAACCCGTACGACTACCACTTCTGCTCCCAGGGTGTGACCACCGTGGAGAACATGGATGACGGACAGGAGCTGATGGCCACTGACGTGAGAGCTTTTACTTTGTCCAGATGGGGAGAAATCCAGCTGTTTTTTAATAGAGCGCATTGATTTAGATTAGACATAGGTTTGTGAAGTAGTGAGATGATTTATCCCGGCTTTTTTACAGCACGCTATGGACATCCTCGGCTTCCTGGCCGACGAGAAGTATGGCTGCTATAAAATAGTTGGAGCCATCATGCACTTCGGCAACATGAAGTTCAAGCAAAAGCAGCGTGAGGAGCAGGCGGAGACTGATGGCACTGAAAGTAAGAACCAGTAATAAAGACTTCTCGCACAAACAACCATTTGATTTAAAGGTCCAGTGTGAAGGATTTAGGGGCTATATTGTTAAAAATTATACTTAATATTCCTGTTTTTATTACTTTTTTATCACCTAAAAATAAAAATAATTTTGTTTTCATTACCTTCGAATATTTATATCTGCTTATGGAGTGAGTCCTCTCCCACAGCGCTCGACTTGTTGTTCTACAGTAGCCCAGACTGTGCAAATTGATCACTGGCTCTATTGAAGGTCATTCACGTTCTTACGTTGGCCACTGTAATTCTTCTACATGCCTGGCACACGGGAGAAGTTTTAATTTAGCAGCCTCACTGCTAGATGCCAGTAAATCCTGCACACTGTTCCCTAAAAGAAAATTTCAGATTTTTTTTTTGTCCTGTTTGGTCACCAGGTGCGGACAAGGCCTCATACCTGATGGGCGTCAGTTCAGCTGACCTCATCAAGGGCCTCCTGCACCCACGGGTGAAGGTGGGAAATGAATATGTTGTGAAGGGACAGAATGTCGAACAGGTGAGGAGATTTGTCTGTTTTGTTTGATTTAATAATCTGAATAAAAAGGAGTGAGGTCATTTTTCTGTGATTTAAAGTTGAAAAATGAGGTGCAACAAATCAAACACATGAAAGCAGAACTGTAGTTTGAAATGCAGAAAAAAATTCAGCGTGTTCAGCTTCACTTCATTCTGCTGGATTACTAGTGTGCTGATGAGGGACGGCTTCTTCCCGTCGATCAATACGCTCACCACTTCACACAGTAGAATCTGGTATCTAAGCAACAGAAACTATTCATGTGAATGACAGCTGTATTCCTCCCGTGTGTGTGCGTGGGTGTTGTAGGTTAACTACGCCGTTGGTGCTCTGGCTAAAGCCACATATGACCGCATGTTCAAATGGCTTGTGGGACGAATTAACCGCACCCTGTACACCTCCCTGCCTCGCCAGTACTTCATAGGAGTCCTGGACATCGCTGGGTTTGAAATCTTTGAAGTAAGTTGATCCATACTGCAGTTATTTTTCAGAACAAATTACCATCAGTCATTTTCTGTTTCCATGGCCATGGTATTTTATTTGTGCCTCAGTCTTTCTTGTTTTGATGAATTTGCTCTACGGCAAGACGAATGTCCGTGACATGTTTTTCATGCTGTTCACTTCTAATGCTTTCCATGAACACCTGTTACTCTCTCATTGCAGTACAACAGCTTTGAGCAGCTGTGCATCAACTTCACAAATGAGAAACTGCAACAGTTTTTCAACCACCACATGTTCATCCTGGAGCAGGAGGAGTACAGGAGGGAGGGCATCGAATGGACCTTTATTGACTTCGGGCTGGACCTCCAAGCTTGCATTGATCTCATTGAAAAGGTAAAGAATTTTTTTTTATCTACAATGGATAAAGTTGAATCATACATTAGTTTCATGGAGACTTATTTAACACTCTGCTCTTTCTCCAGCCTCTGGGCATCATGTCCATCCTTGAAGAGGAGTGCATGTTCCCAAAGGCTACAGACAGCAGCTTTAAAGCCAAGATGTATGATAATCACATTGGCAAGTCACCTAATTTCCAAAAACCACGGCCAGACAAGAAGCGCAAGTACGAGGCGCATTTTGAGCTGGTGCACTATGCCGGAGTGGTAAGTGTGCTCTGAGATAGTCTTAAAAAATTAATTCTGACAAACAGAATTCAGTTATAACAGGGGTACCCCTGCTGTTTCTTTCTAGGTACCGTACAACATTATTGGCTGGCTGGACAAAAATAAAGACCCGCTGAACGAGACGGTGGTGGCGTGTTTCCGGAAGTCTTCCAACAAGCTGCTAGCTTCTCTGTATGAGAATTATATCGCCTCAGACTCAGGTACAGTTACCAGGATTCTGACATAAGATGGTAGCATATAGGAGTTTAAATTAATCACTCTGCTAATTGCCTCGCAGTGCCCGAGCACAAGGCTGGTGGCAAAGAAAAGAGGAAGAAGGCAGCCTCTTTCCAGACCGTGTCTCAGCTTCACAAGGTGAGACTGACATCAGAGGGTGAAATGGTCTGTTACTGATGCAGGTGAATGCAGACAGAGGTTTTTCCAAATATCTTTCAGATCTTTGTGTAGTGCAAGAAATTGTGGGCATCATTGGACAGCTGGGACGGAGGCAGTTAAGACTTGCAGTGATGTTTAGGGCAATGATCACATGAACATCACTTTAAGTCTGTGCTGGCTCCGCTCGCCTTTACATCAAGGATTTTCACGTGTGAGGAGCAAAAAGTCATGCAGAATAAAACATTTCACATCAAGATTTAATTTTTTGCAATGAGTTTGTTTTTTATCATTTAACTTGATTTATGTTTCTCCTTCCCTACAGGAAAACCTGAATAAGCTGATGACCAACCTCCGCAGCACCCAGCCTCACTTTGTTCGCTGCATCATCCCTAATGAGACCAAGACTCCAGGTAATGCGCAGCACACTCATGCACATCATCAGGAGCTAAACAAAATATGGCTCATCTTTGAAACTTGTTCTGTGCAGGGATCATGGATGCATTCATGGTGCTGCACCAGCTGCGCTGTAATGGTGTGCTGGAAGGCATCAGGATCTGCAGGAAAGGCTTCCCCAACCGCATCCTCTACGCTGAATTCAAACAGCGGTACAGATCTCGTCAGATCACTTTGTTACATGGTGGCATGGGCCCACAGTGATAATCTGTCCTAAAACACTCCTTTTATCCATCCATTCAGCTACCGCATCCTGCACCCCCATGCCATCCCAGATGATAAATTTATGGACAGCAGGAAAGCTGCAGAGAAGCTGCTGGCCTCCCTGGATATCGACCACAACCAGTATAGATTTGGACACACAAAGGTAGGAAGTAGCAGATTGTGTAAAACAGAGCTGTGAATGGCAAATAATATCTTGGGGCAAAAAACTAAATTAAAAATTATTTAAAAATTGGATGGTGTGATGGTATTTTTTTAAATGTGCATGTAATAATCAGTGTTGTGCAAGTTATTCGAAATCAGTAATTAGTCATATTTACTTTTCTCAAAACTAGTTGAATTGTTGAACAATTGAATTGTCAAATTACTGAATTTAAGTAACTTTTGTGTTTCTTGTAAATATCTGCTTCTGGTCACTTATTAATGGACACATTAAGCTTTATTATTTTAGTGTAGCTTTGGCACAGTGTGGGACAAGATGTCAAATTTTACCTTTGATTGGACTCATTATCACTGTGATGAAAAGTAAGTAGTGGAACAATTCAACACAATAGATATGTTTTGATGCGGATTAAGTTCTTCTACCTGTGTACAGACTACAACTCACGACCATATTATTTGTTCCTGAAGAAAAATTACATTTATATTTTCATGAGAGCAAGCCTCAAAATACCTGAACTGTCCGCTATGGTGTTCTGTGACAGTCTCATGGTGATTATTAATTGATCGATCTCATTTGTTGCACTGCTGAAGGTTAGATGACTTTAGATGAGAACATGAGAAAAAATCTGGGGAACATGCTGTGTTTTTCTGCTGATATTAAGACAAAAGCAATGAGCTCATGTAAATTTCAGTAATTGTAATTGAATTATTTAATTAAAAAAAAAAAGTGTAGTGTAATTTCTAGTCTCTGCCAAAAGTAGTGGAACGCTCATTAATGCTAACAAGTAATAAATCTTAATAAAAATATCTTCTCTTAGTGTAAGTGATTGATTGTTAGTTTTCACGGTTCCAACTATGCAACTATTAGTCATGGATGTACAGTATCTGTATAAGTGAATGTGTGTATATAGTGTACAACATTTTTTTTAATATTTAATCTAATTTGCATGCTGCAGTAATGTGTAAATTTACACGGTGTGGAATTCATTAAGTCTTATCATACATTATTTTTTAGTTAGGCTTTTCATTTTAAAAATATAGTGATGTATATTCCACATTGTTTTTTTTTCTGACTGATTTTTTTAGGCAAAGTGTACAGATAATATATGTTTGGTATTTTGATATCTGTTAGCAAAAAAGCCCTCAAAAGGTTGTTATTCTCTGAATCCCTCACATTACAGGAGTGGATAGATATAGTAAATTATACTTATGTTATGAAAACGGTTACTTTGTAGCTTCATCTTGAAAAAAATGTGTTCTAGTGAGGTTAACCGATATTGGTTTTTCAGGGCTGATACCATTTATTTGTAGTTAATGAGACAGATAACCATTATTTGGAACAGATATCCATTTACAATAAAACTGAAAATCTTTCTGTTAATATTTAGAATTTGGAATATAACAAACTCCAACACAAAACTTTGATTAAATGCCTTTAGCAAATGTCAAACATCAATATGATGTTGAAACTTTCAACATCATATACAATATAAAGTCAAGTGAAAATGTAAATGAAAATTAATAAAAATAACTACAAAGTAAAAGTTCTTTCTATGTTGACACTTTCTTTGCACCTTTTAATTGATTAAATTTTTCATCGATCATTAAAATAAACTGCAGATACAGATAATCATCAAAATGCCAAATAATGGCCCCAATAATTGTCCAGACATATTATCTGTTGACTCCTAATGTGTTCATTAAGTTTTGGACCAAGTGGGTGAAATAAATAAGACCCTATAAGATTTCACGGAAGTATCAGATAAATGACCCAATTATGTTGTTTTATTCAAGCACATTGCACTGACTGCTATTCTGTTATTTCTTAAGTCTCCCCCTAACATATTTTTTAGGTTACACTTTATCGCTCCCAAATTGTACCATGTTCTTAAATTTAGAGACAATCGAAACGGACAGAGTTTCATTTCCCCCGCTGTTTCGATTGTCTCTAAATTTATGAACATGGTACAATTTGGGAGCGAAAAAGTGTAAACTAAAAAATA